>NW_018251725.1:24193-26396 GCF_001263595.1 Phalaenopsis equestris | reverse complement strand
TATAGCTTGCTCTCTCTCATCTTTCACTCTCCCTATTCTCTTGCTCCCTTTTATTCTCTCCCACACTTTTTCTCTCTTGCTCTCTCTCCCCCTCTCTCACCCTCCATATCGCTCACTTTTTTCTACCTACTCTTTATCTCCCTCTCTCTTTGGACCTCCTCCCCCATTCTTCCATATTTTTTGTCATCCCTCTTTCCTTCTCACTTTCTCCCACTTTCTCACACTCTTCCTCTTCCCTTTCGGCCACCTCATATTCTCCCTTTCCCTCTATCTCACTCTTATATCTCTGCTCTCTCTCTCTCAACTATAACTCCCTCCCTTAATCACTATCCCTCTCTCTACTCTCTACTCTCTCCTCTCTCTGTATCTTCTCTCTAATCATTCTCTATCCAATCTCTTGCTCTCCCTCCCTTCCTCTCACTTTATCCATTCTTTCACTCTCTCTCCCTCTCTTTCACCCACTATGCCTCCCTCTATTTCTTTTTCTCTTATTATATATATCTTCTCTCATTTGCCCTCAATATCTCTCTAGCTTTATCTCTTCCATGCTTTCTCTATCAATCTCATCCTATCCCCTCTTTCATTTCTATTTCCTTATCTCCCCAATATTTAATATCTCTCTCCCTCACTCTTGCTCTCTCTAAATCGCTCTCACTCCCTTGCTCATGCTATTTCTCTATATCCCTATCTCACTATATCTAGACTTTCTCACTCGCTTCCCTTCCCCTTGCTCTCTCTCCATGTCTTTCCTCCTCTCCCTTACTATCTCTCTCTCCCAAATGTACTCCCTCTCTCCCACTCTCTCTCCCCTCTCTCTCTTCTCTCTTATTCTATTTTTTCCTTGTCTCCTTTTGATATCCTTCTCACCCTTGCTTGCTCTCTCTTTCCTTCATTGTCTCTTTGCTCTCTCACTATCTCTCTTGCTCTCCCTTTCTCTCTATCTCTCTCTTGTTCTCTTTCTTCTCTAACTCACTCTATTAATTCTTTTTCTAACTCTCTCTCCCTCTCTCCGCCTATTGCTCTCTATACTCTCTCCCACTCTCTCTCTTACCCTCTCGCCTTTCTTCCTTCACTCTCTCACTTTCTCTGACTCTCTCTCTCTCGCTATCTATCTCACTCACCATTTCTCTCTCTCTCGCGCTCTCTCTCTCCCTCCTCTCTTTTCATTCATTCTTTCTCTCTTCTCCCTTTCTCCCTATCTCCCTCTCCCCTTCCTCCTCCCACTATCTCACCCTCCTTCCCTCTCACATATCTTTCCTCTCTCTTTCACCCTCACTTGGTCTCTCACTTTTCTCACTCTGGCATACTCTCTCTTATATTTCACTCAATCTATTCTCTTGTTCCCTTTTATTCTCTCTCATACTTTCTCTCTCACGCTCTCTCATGCCCTCTCACGCCCCCTCTCTCCCCTTTATATCACTCTCTCTTTGACCTACCCTCTCCCTCTCCCATTATCTCTCTGTCACTCTCTTTTCTCTCTCTTCTTTTTACCCTATCTTGGTTGCTCTAATTCCTTCTCTATTTCTTTGTTCTCTCTATCCATTTCTGTTTTGTCACTCTTCTTTTCTCAGTCTCTCTTCTAGCTCTCTCTTTCTATCGGTCTCTGCCTCCCACTCTCTTGCTTTCTCTTCGCTATCTTTTTCTCTTTCTCCCTCTCTAAGATTCCCTCCATCCATCCATTCCTAGTCTCTATCTTTCTTCTTGCTATAGCTTGCTCTCTCTCATCTTTCACTCTCCCTATTCTCTTGCTCCCTTTTATTCTCTCCCACACTTTTTCTACTTTTTCTTCTCTCTTACTTTCTCTCCCCCTTCTCTCACCCTCTCACCCTCCATATCGCTCATACATTCTCTTTATCTCCCTCTCTCTTTGGACCTCCTCCCCCATTCTTCCATATTTATTTCATCCCTCTTTCCTTCTCACTCTCTCCCACTTTCTCACACTCTTCCTCTTCCCTTCCCGCCACCTCATATTCTCCCTTTCCTTCTATCTCACTCTTATATCTCTGCTCTCTCTCTCTCTCTCTCAACTGTACCTGCCTCCCTCCATCACTACCCTCTCTCTGCTCTCTGCTTTCTCTCCTCTCTCTGTATCTTCTCTCTAATCATTCTCTATCCAATCTCTTGCTCTCCCTCCCTTCCTCTCACTTTATCCATTCTTTCACTCTCTCTCCCTCTCTCACCCACTATTCTTTTTCACCCACTA
>NW_018251725.1:22685-24112 GCF_001263595.1 Phalaenopsis equestris | reverse complement strand
AGCTTTATCTCTCTCTCTAGCTTTATCTCTTCCATGCTTTCTCTATCAATCTCATCCTATCCCCTCTTTCATTTCTATTTCCTTATCTCCCCAATATTTAATATCTCTCTCCCTCACTCTTGCTCTCTCTAAATCGCTCTCACTCCCTTGCTCATGCTATTTCTCTATATCCCTATCTCACTATATCTAGACTTTCTCACTCGCTTCCCTTCCCCTTGCTCTCTCTCCCACTCCGTACCTCTACCTCACTCTCCCTTTACACTTGCATTTCTCTATATTACTTTCATTCTTTCTCTTTTCCACTTTTTCTTCCGCTCTGTCAGTCCCTCTCGCTCACTTCTTTCTTATCTCTCTTGCTCCGTTGTTCGCTCTCTCTCTTCTTTCTCTCACCCTCTCACTCCATCCCTCTCTCTCCCCTCTTACTCCCCTCTCTTACTCTCTTTTTTCTGTTCTCTTTCTTGTTATTTTTTTTTCTTTCTTGCTCTCTCTTTCCTTCTCTATCTCTTTGCTCTCTCTCCATCAATCTCGCTTTCCTTTCTCTATCTTTTTTCTATCCCACCATCTATTTCTCTCACTTGATCTATTGATCTCTTACTTCTCAAACTCACTTTTATCTTACTTTTTATATCTTCTCTCACACTTTCTCACTTACCCTCCCACCCTCCTTCCCTTTCTCCCTCCCTTTCTCGCTCTCTCACTTTCCCTCTCTCTCGCTCTATTTATCTCAATCACCCTCCCTCTCTCTTCCATGCCTTTCCTCTCTTGCTCCCTCACTCGCTCTCACTCTTCTTTTTCTCTCACTTTAATTATCTTTATTCTCTCACTTTAATTATCTCCCCCTCTTATGCCTCCTCTCTCTTTCTCATACTCTCTATTCTCTATCTTCTCCTTCTTTTCTTTTTCTTCCTTTTTATCTCTTTGATTTTCAACGTCTTTTCTCCTCAACCTTCTCTTTTGCTTGTTCTCTCAATCTCTATTTTTTTATCACTCTCTCTTGCTCTCTCTTTTCTCACTCTCTCTCTCTTCTCACTCCTTTTATCTCTCTCTTCTCCCCCTCTCTCTCATGCTCTCACTTCTCTCTCTCACTCAGCTAGTCTCTCTTTTACTCTCCCTCTCTATCACTTTCTCTCTTTTACTGTCTACCTCTCTCCCCTCAGCTTTCTCTATTTTTTTTCTCATTCTAGGTTTATCAATCTATTCTCCTGCTTCATTTTTTCTCTCCCTCTTTCTTCATCTCGCTCTCCGTCTCCCTATTTCTCTATCTTTCTTATACTCTCTCTCATTCTCTCTCTCTCGCACTCCTTCCCCTTCTTCCTAAACACTCTCCTCGCTCCCTCCTTCTCACACTTTCTCTCAGTCTCCCCTTCCCTCCCTCTCAATCTTCTCTCTCTACTTTCTCTCTCTATCCTCTCTTTTTTTTCTCTCTC
>NW_018251725.1:16058-22567 GCF_001263595.1 Phalaenopsis equestris | reverse complement strand
TCTCTCTCTCTCTCTCAATCTCTTTAACCCCCTTTCTCAATCTCTCTTGCTCTTTTTTTAATTGTTGTCCATTTCCTTTCCAATATTTCTCTCCCTCTCTCTTCCTCTTCGGCTCCCTGTATTTTTCCTTTCTCCCTCCCTCTCTCTCTTTCACTTACTCTCCTCCTTAGTATTTCTCATTTGCTCTCTCTCTTCTCTCTCTCACTCACCTCATATATTTCTCTCCCTTTCACTCACTTCCTCCCTCCCTCTCTTCTCTTTATCACACACTTCCTTCCTTTCTCATTCTCTCTCTCTCTCTCGTTGTCTGTCATTTCTCACTCATTCTCTTCTCCTCCCTCTCTCTTGTTTCGTCTTTTCTTACACTCTCTTCTATTTTTATTTCTCTCTCTCCCTCTATTGCTACTCTCTATTGAATTTTACTTTCACTCTTACTCTCTTCTTGACTCTCTCTCTCTTTCTCACTCAATATTCTCTCTCTCCTCCCTCTCCCTCACTCTCTTCATATCTCTCTCTCCATCTTACCCCCTTCTTCCAAATTTTCTCTTCTTCTCCCACCCTCTCTCCCTCAAGCTCATTCACTCTCTTTTCTCCGATTTCTGACTCACTAACTCTTCCTCTTTCACTCACTCTCTTCAAAAATCTCTTTTACTCCCTCCCTCTTTCTCTCTATTTATTATCTCTTTCTCACTTCCTTATGTTACTCCCTCACCTATCACTCTTTCTGTCTCTCCCTCTCTCTCCCTCTCTCTTTAACTTCATCTCTCTTCCTCATTCTTTCTTTAGACATTCTCCTATCTCTATTTCTCTCTCACTTTTCCTCCCTTTCTCGCTTTCTCTTTCTCTTCAATTTCAGACACTTTGCTCCCTCCCTTTGTCTCTTTAAACCTCATGATACTCTCCCAAACTTTCTTCTGCTCTCTCTCACTTCCCTTCCTCCCTCTTCCTCTCCCTCTTCCTCTTCCTCTCTCTTTCACTCAATGTCTTCCTCTCTCACTCACTCTTGCTCTTTTTTACCTCACTCTCTCTTCTCTCTAATTCTCTCTCTTGTTGTTGATCCTACTCTCTTTAATCTTTCTCACCTCCTCTAACTCTCTCTATTTCTTGTTCTCTTGCTCTCTCTTTTATCACTCTTAGTTCACTCTATCATTGCTTACTCTTTCTCTTGCTTTATCGCTCACTCTCTTTTCCTCACCTTTCACTCTATCTTTGTATCGCTTTCTTCTCTCCCTCCCCCTTATCTCTCTCTCACTATTTCTCACCTCCCTCTCTCTCTCACTCTCTTCCCTCACTCTCTCTTTTATCTCTATTTCTCTCTGATTCTATCTTTCTTACCCCTCTCTCACTCCATATAAAGCATATTGAGAGAGTGTGTGGGATGGAGAGGGGTGGAGATGGAGAATAATGAGAGAGGGTGTGATGGAGAGAGATAGAGAATGGAGAGAGAGAGAAATGAGAGAGAGAGAAAGAAAGAGTGAGTAAAGGAGGAATTAGGTAGAGATTTATAGGCAAAGAGAAAGGGTGAGTAAAAAGAGAGTGGTCGTGGAGTGAGAGAGAGAAAGTGAGAAAGAGAGAGAGAGAGCGTAAGAGTGACGTACAAAGAGAGAAGAGATAGATAAAGAGGGAGAGTGAGAATGAGCATAGAAAGAGAGAGAGTGAGAGGATGAGAAAAAATAGTAAGGGTAGGAGGGTTTGAGGGAGGTGGAGAGAGTTAAGGATGGGGGGAGAATGATGAGTGAGTGAGAGGGATAGAGAAGAGAGAGCGTGAAACAGTGAGATAGAGAGAGTGAGAGGTAAGAGAGGGAGGATAGAGAATGTGTCTGACTTGAATAGGGTGAGACATAATTAGATTTATGTAGACTAAGAGAGGGTGAGAGGAAATGGAGAGCGTGGGATAAAAGAGAAAAGGAGGGTGAATCTATTAGAAGATTGAGAGAGAAAAATATGAAGAGGCAAAGAAAGAGAGAGTGAGAGAGAGCAGGAGAAAGAGGGAGTAATAAGGAGGGAGTGTGAGAAAGATGGGGAGAGTGGGAAAGAGCTAGAGAGAAGAAAGAGAGAAATTGGAGATTGAGCTAGAAAAGGTAGAAAAAATAGTGAGAAAGATGAGACAGAAAAAGATGGAGAGAGCTAGAGAGAGTGATAAAGAAATACTGAGAGGGAAGAGAGAGGGAGTGAGAGGAAGGTAGAGCTAAAGGGATAGTGTAAAGGCAAGAGAGAGAGAGATGAAGAGGAGGGAGAGAAAAAGAAGAATAGTGAAAGGGTAGAAAGAAAAGGGAGTGAGAGGGAGTAATAAAGATGGGGAGAGAGTGAGAATAAAGAGAAGAGAGGGAGATCAAGCGTGATAGAGAGAGGAATGAGTGGAAGAGAAAGTCAAAACAACTAAGGAAGAGGGAACGAGAGCAAGGAAGAGAGGGAGGAGTGACCGAGGAAAAGAGAGTGAGAGGAGCAAGAGATAATGATATGGAAGTGAGGGTGAGAGAATGGTATTGTGAGTAAGAAATGGAGATATAGGAAGACTGAGGGAGAGTGAGAAAAAGAAAGATATGAGAGAGGAAAGATAGCGAGAGAAGAGAGAGTAAGAGGGAGTGAGATAGAGAAGGGGAGGAAGAGTGCGGGAGAGAAAATGATGAAGGGAGAGATGTAAGAGAATAAAGAAGGATATAGAGAGAAAGAGAGATGAAGAGCGGGAGAACAAAAGTGAGAGAAGAGAGAACAACATAGGAGGGTGAGAAAGAGCGAGAGTAATGAAGAGAGAGAACAAAGAGCATTGGAAGGATAGAGAAAAGAGAGAGACAGAGTGAGAGAGTGGTAGAAAGAGTGGGGTAGATAGGAAAGGGGAGGGAAAAGAGGAGAGAGAGCGTGGGAAGGATGGGAAGAGAGAAGAAAAAGGGAAGCGTGACAGAAGAAATAGAGAATACAAGCAAGAAAGAGAGTGAATGATAGATAATAAGTGATAGAGAGAAAAAGATAGCTAGATCTAGATGAGCGAAAGAGAGGAGAAAGAGTGAGAGAAATAAGGAGGGAGTGAATGACACAGAGGGAAAAGAAACATAAAAAGATAGAAAGAAAAAGGCAGAGAAGGAGGGAGAGTGAGAGAAGAAGACCAAGGGGAAAGAGAGAGAGGAAAAGGACAAGAATGAGACGTAGAGAGTTGGAGGAGAGAGGGAGGGCGAGAAAGAGGGAGAGAAATATAAATAATGAGAGGAAAGGATGGGGGAGCGGCAGAGAGTGCCAAATTGAGAAAGAAATGGGTTTATGGAGAGTGGGAGTGAAAGACTGAGAAAGAGAGTGAGAGTTGTTGAGAGAGGAAAAGAAAGACCGAAGAAGACAGACGAACAGAGAGTGTAAGCATAAAAAGAAGAGAGAAGAGTAACCAAGAGAAGGGAGAGGGAAAAAGAGAAAGGGAGGAAGAGAGAGAGATAGAGAGAAGGAGGGAGGGAAAAATATAAAATGGAGAGAAGATGGTGAGCTGACTAGGGATAGAGAGAAAGAAAGTAAAAGAGCAAGAGAAGTGATGGAGAGTGAATGAGTGTGATAGGGAGAGAGCGACCAAGGGAGAAGATAGAGAAGGAAATTAAGGAGAGAGGGAGGGATGAGAGAGAAAGTCAGAGAAAGTGAGAAATAAAGAAAGATTGCAGAGAGATTGAAAGAGAAAGGAAAGTGGAAGGGAGAATGAGAGAGAGTAGAAAGAAAGAGAGACCAAGAGAGAGAGGCAGAGGAGATTTAGAAAGTGAGAAGAGAGAGAGCGTGTAAGAACTTAGGTTCATGTAGACTGAGAGAGAGGAAGAGAGGAAAAGGAGTGCATGAGAGAAAAGTAGGGAGAATATGTGAGAAGATTGAGAAGGAGAAATATGGATAGGAAAAAAAAGGAGAGTGAGAGAGAGGAAGAGAAAAAGGTGCAATATGGAGCGAAAGTGAGAAAGATGGGAGAGTGGGGGAGAGAAAGCTAAAGATAGAAAGGAGAGAAAAATGTGATTGAGCTAGAAAAGGAGGAAGAAATACTGAGAGAGACGAGAGAGAGAAAGAGGGAGTGCTAGAGAGTGTGATAAAGAAATAGTGAGGGGGAAGAGAGTGGGAGTGAGTGGGAGATAAAGCTAGAGGGTGAGTGAGAACGCAAGAGAGAAGAAGAGTTAAAGAGAAGCATAGAGAGATAGAGAGGAATGGTGAGAGAGGTAGAAAGAGAAGGTAGGGAGAGGGACTAATAGAGAGGTGGAGAGGGGGAGAGAGTGAGAATAGAGAGATGGGAGGGAGATCAAGATTGATAAAGAGAGGGAGGAATGGAAGAGAATGATAAAACAATTAAGGGGGAGAGAAAGAGAGCAAGGAACAGAGGGAGGAGCAAGCAAGGGAGAGAGAGAGTGAGAGGAGTAAGATTTTGTCATTGGTAATGGGGAAGAAGGGGTGAAAGAATGGTATGGTGAGTGAGAATGGGAGAGATAACAAGAGCTAGAGAAAGTAAGAATAAGAAAAATATGAACAAAATAAAGAGATAGACAGAGAGAGGAAAAATAGCGAGAGAAGACAGAGTAAGAGGGAGTGAGAGAGGGAGGGGGAGGAAGAGCGAGGGAGAAAAAATGATAAAGAGAGAGAGAGCAAGAGAAATAAGGAAGGATATATAGAGAATGAGAGGTGAAGAGAGGGAGAACAAAATTGCGAGAAGAGAGAATGGCATAAGAGGGTGAGAAAAAGTGAGAGTAATGAAAAAAGAGATCATAAGAGCAAGGTAGGGAGAGAGAGAAAAAAAGACAGATTGAGTTAGAGAGGGAGGGAGAGAAGAGAGGGGGAGGGAGAGAGAAAGAGAAAAAAGAGAGAGAAAGTGACATATAAAGAGGGGGTAGAAAGAGTGGGGTGGAGTGGGAAGGAGAGGGAGAAAGGGAGAGAGAGGGTGGAGGGATGGGAAGAGATAGGAAAAATGGAAGAGTGAGAGGAGAACTACAGAGTGCGAGCAGGACAGAGAATGAGTGAAGGAAAACAAGCGAGGGAGTGAAAGTGAGAGGAGGATAGAGGGCGAGCAAGAGAGAGATAAAGGGAGAAAGATTGCAATAGAGAGTGAGAAAAAGAACCTGAAAGAGGGAGTAATGAGAAAACAAGAGGGAGAAGAGAGAGTATAATAGAGTAAGCAAAGGAGAGCCAAAATAAAAAAGAGAGAATGGGAGATAGAGCATGAGAATGAGAGGGAGAGAGGGAGAGTAAGAGGAAGAGTGGGGGAGAAAGATGAAGAGAGAAGAGAGATAGAGTAAGAGAGACAGAAAAGATGGAAGGAGGGGGAGAGAAAGAGAGAGCAACATATAGGAAGATAGAGGGAGAGTAAGAGAGAGAGAGATAGAGATAGAGGAGGTCTAATAGAGGTAGAGAGATAAATTGGGACTAAGAATGGGAGTGACAAAGAGAGAGAGAGTGAGAGAGTGCAGTAGAAAGGTGAAGGGATTAAGAGAGAGCGTGAAGGATGTAAAGCAAGAGAAAAGTATTGAGAGAGAAATAGAGATATTATAAGAGAAAGAGAGAAAGGAGGGAAGGAGGCTGGAGAGAGGGATAGAAATATAAAATTTCAAGCTAGAGAGAAAGAAAAAATGTGAGAGAAAATAGGGAGTGAGGGATGGAGAGTACAAAAAGAACCAGGATAGGGGGATAAAGAGATTGATAGTGCAAGAGATATAAGAAAGGGGAGAGAGCACACAAAAAAATAGAGAGAATTGAGAGCAAGTGAGATAGAGGAAGAGAGGGAAGGAGTGAGAGAAAGAAACATGATGAGGAGATTAGAGAGAGGAGACAAAGGGAGAGAGTGCAAGATAGTGATATAAAGAGGGGGCAGAGAGGGAGAGAGATGACAAAAAGTAAGAGATAAAGAAAGAGGCAGATAGAGTAAGAGATGAGTAGAAATGAGAGAGAGAAGGAGAAAGAGAGAGAAGTTATAATATAAGAGAAAGAGAAAGAAAGAGGGTGGGAGAGTGATAGAGCAAGATCGTAGGAGAGAGAGAGAGGGAGATTGATAAAGGTCGAGATCATGGAAAAGAGATGGGGTGAGAGAGAAAAAAAGGAATCTTAGGAATAAATTGAGATGGAGGGCAGGTGTGAGGGGGAGAGAAGGAGTTAGAAAAATAAAGGGAGAGCGAGAAAGAGGAGAGAGAATGAGGGTGAAAGCAAAAGAGTGGGAGAGGTCGAAAAAATAGTGAAAGTAAAAGAGATAAAGCGACTTATAAAAGATTGTTTGAGAAAGGTGAGAGAAAGGGAGAAAGAGGGATAGAGGACAAGCGAGTGAGAAAGAGGGAGGGAGGGAGGAAGAGGGAGGTCAAAAGAGAAACAAAGTGGAAGAAAGAGTGAGAGGGAGAGTGTGGGAGGAGAGAGGGATAAAGGGAGAGAGAGAGAGGAAGGAGGAGAGAGATAAGAATTTGAGAGAGAGAGCGAGGTGTAAGAGGGGAGCAAGAGATAGAAAGAGCGAGAGAGAAATAATAAATGAAAGTGAGTTAGAGAGAGGATGAGAAAGTAAAAGAGATGAAGAGAGAGATTGT
>NW_018251725.1:7616-16027 GCF_001263595.1 Phalaenopsis equestris | reverse complement strand
AGAGAAATTGAGGAACAGAGGAAGGAGAGAGAGAGTGTGTGAGGGAGAGATGGAGAGATAGATGAGAGGAGGGTGGAGAGAGATAGAAATGGAGAGGGAGAGAGAGTGTTGGTTAGGAGAGAGATAAAGATGTGAGAGAAGAGAGAGTAAAATAGATGGAATTGAAGGTGGATAGAGGGAGAGCGAGGTGAATAAGTAGGGAATGGAAGAGAGAGGGATGAAGATCGATAGAGAGAGCAAGAGAAAGCAGAGGTGAGAGAGTGAGGGAGGGAGCAAGTGATAGTGAGAGAGGAAGAGAGTGATCGAGAGAGTGAGGCAAAGGGCATGAAAGGGGAAGAGAGAGAGAATAAAGACAAAGAAGAGAGAGAATTGGGATGGAGAAAGTGTGAGATTAGAACAGAGAGGGATAAATAACAAGAGAAATAGAGCAAACAAAGGATTGGGAGGGAGAGAGATAAAGAGATACTGAGAGAGAGAGAGGGAAAACAATTAGAGAAAGTTATAGAAATAGAAAAGAGAAAGTGAGAACAAGGTTGAGGGAGCAAGAGAGAGATAGAGATTGATAGTGGAAGCTATTGTGCGAAGGAGAAAGATATATCACTAGAGAGATAGAGGGTGGAATGGGAGCATGAGAGAAATATGAACAATATAGAGGGAGGTAAAAGAAAAATATAGGGTGACGAAGAGAGTCGGTGAGAGGACCGTAAAGTAGAGAGCTTAAGAGAGAAAGGAAGAGAGGGAACAAATGAGGGTGTGATAGAATAGAGAAAAGATGGAGAGAGTTAGAAGAGAGGGAGACAGGGTGAGAGGGAGAGAGAATGTAATGGTGACCAAGAGAAGAAACGAAAAAAGGGCTCTGTAAAAATTAAAAAATAATGGAAGGTGAATATAGGAGAGGTATTAAAATAAAGGGATGGAGAGTGGGTGAGTGGAAAAGCAAGTGTGTGTGTGTGAGAGAGAGAGAGAGAGACAGAGGAAGTGAGATAGATATAGAATGAGTGAGAGAGTGCAGAGGAAAGGATGATGCAAGCAACCAAGAGAGATAGTGTGAGAGAGATGAAGATAATGAGAGAGAAAATAAGAGAGAGTGAAAGAGAGGAAAGAAGAGATAGTAGGAAAAGAGAAAACGAGATGTTGGGAGAGAGAGTGATAGAGCAAGAAAGTGAGAGAAATAGTGAGAGGGAGAAGAGAGAGAGAATCAAGAGAGCAAAAGAGAATAGAGTAAGTAAGAAAGCATGATTGAGAGAATGAGGGAGATAAGAGATGGAGAGTTAGAGTAAACAAGAAAGGGAGAGGGAGAGGGAGAGAGAGTTAAAGAGAGGATGAGAGGAGTAGATAGAGACGAATGAGTGAAGATAGGAAGCAAAAACGAGAGAGTTAAAGAGAGGGTGAGATGGGAAGAGAGAGAGTAATGAATCAAGATAGGAAGCAAGGAAAGGGAGAGAGGTGTTGGGAGGTTTTGGAGGTGTGTATGACATTAGAGTGGGGTAGGGATAGAGAGATAGAGAAAGAGAGAGTGAGTGGGAGTGGGAAGAGAGAGATAGAGCAAGAAGTGAAATTGAGAGAGAGCGAGTGACAGAGAATGAGAGAAGAGAGTAAGAGTGTTAAAAAAAGAGAGGAAAAGAGAGAGGGTAAGAGAGCAAGATAGAGAGAGAGAGCGATAAAGTGAGAGGAAGAGTAATAGACGTAGATAAAGGGAGAAAGATAAAGTGAGTGAGAATTAGAATGAGATAGAGAAAGAGAGGGAGAGAGAGCATGATAGATAAATAGAAAGAGATAGAGAGAATAAGTAAGAGGGAGAAAGGAATGGAGAGAGATAGAGGGATAGAGAGAGGGTGAGAGAGAGGGAGAGGGAGTGTGAGGAAGAGGGAGGGGTGAGAAAGAGAGGGAGACGGAGAGATATATAGAGTTGTGGAGTAATACAATGAGAGAGATTAAGAGATAAATTGAGAAAGAGTGGAGTAAGAGTGGGAGGGATATAGAGAAAAAGATAGCTAGATGCATATGAGAGAGAGAGAGAGAGGAGCAAGAGTGAGAGAAATAAAAAGGGAGTGAAAAAGACAGAGGGAAGAGAAACATAATAAGATAGAATGAGAGAGGCAAAGGAGGGAGAGTGAGAGAAGAAGAGCAAGGGTAGAGAGAGAGAGGAACTGAACAAGAATGAGACTTAGAGAGTTGGAGGAGAGAGGTAGGGCGAGAAAGAAAGAGAGAGATATAAACAAGAAAAAGAAAAGATGGGAGAGAGGCGAAAAGTGCAAAATTGAGATTGAGAAGGGTAACAGGAGAGTGGGAGTGAAAGATCGAGAAAGGGAGTGAGAGTTTTTGAGAGAGGAAAAGGAGTGAAGAAGAGAGACGAAGAGAGAGTGTAAGCATAAAAAGAAGAGAGAATAGTTCAATTGAAGGGAGGGGGAAAAGGAGAAAGGGAGGAAAAGAGACAGAGAGGGAAGGAGGGAGGGCAAAATATAAAATGAAGAGAAGATGGTTAGCCGACTAGGGATAGAGAGAAAGAAAGTAAAAGAGCAAGAGAATGGAGAGATAGAGAAGTGTCAGAGAGTGAATGAGAGTGATAAGGAGAGAGCGACCAAAGGAGTGAGCGACCAAGGGAGAAAAGAGAAGAAAAAATAGGAGAGTAGGAGGGATGAGGGAGAGAGGGTGAGAGAGAGGGAGAGGGAGTGTGAGGAAGAGGGAGGGGTGAGAAAGAGAGGGAGACGGAGAGATATATAGAGTTGTGGAGTAATACAATGAGAGAGATTAAGAGATAAATTGAGAAAGAGTGGAGTAAGAGTGGGAGGGATATAGAGAAAAAGATAGCTAGATGCATATGAGAGAGAGAGAGAGAGGAGCAAGAGTGAGAGAAATAAAAAGGGAGTGAAAAAGACAGAGGGAAGAGAAACATAATAAGATAGAATGAGAGAGGCAAAGGAGGGAGAGTGAGAGAAGAAGAGCAAGGGTAGAGAGAGAGAGGAACTGAACAAGAATGAGACTTAGAGAGTTGGAGGAGAGAGGTAGGGCGAGAAAGAAAGATAGAGATATAAACAAGAAAAAGAAAAGATGGGAGAGAGGCGAAAAGTGCAAAATTGAGATTGAGAAGGGTAACAGGAGAGTGGGAGTGAAAGATCGAGAAAGGGAGTGAGAGTTTTTGAGAGAGGAAAAGGAGTGAAGAAGAGAGACGAAGAGAGAGTGTAAGCATAAAAAGAAGAGAGAATAGTTCAATTGAAGGGAGGGGGAAAAGGAGAAAGGGAGGAAAAGAGACAGAGAGGGAAGGAGGGAGGGCAAAATATAAAATGAAGAGAAGATGGTTAGCCGACTAGGGATAGAGAGAAAGAAAGTAAAAGAGCAAGAGAATGGAGAGATAGAGAAGTGTCAGAGAGTGAATGAGAGTGATAAGGAGAGAGCGACCAAAGGAGTGAGCGACCAAGGGAGAAAAGAGAAGAAAAAATAGGAGAGTAGGAGGGATGAGGAGAAAGAGAGAGAATGGAGAGAGAGGGTGAGATAAATAGAGAATGTGAGAGAGAGAGAGAGAGAGGAGAGAAAGAGAAATAAAGAAAGATTGCAGAGAGGTTGAAAGAGAAATAAAAGGTGGAAGGGAGAATGAGAGAGAGTAGAGAGAAAGAGAGATCAAGAGAGAGGGGGGAGGAGATTTAGAGAGTGAGAAGAGAGAGAGTGTGTGAGAACATGAGTGATATTGTAGAGAGGGCAGGAGAGAGCGAGGGAGAGATAGAGATGCAAGGGTGAGACGGAGCAAGCAAGAAAGAAAGTGGGAGAAAGAGATATATTAGGGATAAGGGGGAGGAAGGCAAGAGGAGAGACATATAGATGAGAGATAGACGAAGGGATCAAGAGCAAGAAAGGGCAAGATAGCGACAAACGAGAGTGCTCGATAGTGGGAGAGAGAGAAGAAAAGTTAAAGATAAAGTGACAAAAGGGAGACAGAAAGTGAGGGGTGAAAGAGTGATAGAAGGGGAAAGAGATTGAGTGAGAGAAGGAAAGGGAGGAAGAGAGAAAGGAAGGGAGGGAGAGATAATCACCTCCTTATTTATCTTCCTCACTTGCTTGTCTCTCTCTCTCCCTCTTTCTTACTATTCTCTATCTTACCCGCTCACTCCAACTTGCTCTCTCTTGCTTCAAATATCACTCACAATCACTTTCTTGCACTCTCCCTCTTACTATCTCTCTCTCTCGCTCACTTGCTATGCTCTATATCTTTATCTCACTATCTCTCTCCCTCTTCATCTCATTCTCTCTCTTACTTTCTCTTCCTGCTTCACCAACTTTCTCCACTCCTCTTTCTCTCTCCTCTCCCCCACCTCTCTCTTACACTCTTACCCTTTTACTCACTCTTACTTTATCTCTTGATCTTGCTCTCTCTTCTCTCTAGCTCACTCTCATGCTCTTCTTTCTCTCTCCCTCTCTGTGTCATCCTCTCTCATAACTTATCTCTCCCCTGAGCTCTTCACCCTCCACTTTCTACATTTATCCTTTCCCCTCTCTTCCTTGCTCTCTCTCCATTTTCTCTCTCCTCCCTCTCTTTCTCAATTTCTTGCTTCTCTCAATCTCTCTTGTCTTCACTACCTTACCATCTCTCTCTCTCCATATTTTTTACTATCTCATCCTCTCTTTAAATAACTTTCTCTTTTTATTTATCTTCCGTTGTTTCTACTCTTATTCTCCTCTCTTCTCTCACTCTCTCTCTCTCTCAAACTGTTATCTCTCTACTTCCTCTTTCTCTCTCTTTATCCCTCTCTCCTTCTCCCTCACTTCCTCTCCTTTTATCCCTCTCTCCTCCCACAATCTCTCCCTTTCACTCTTTCTCTCACTCTTTCTCTCTCGAACTCCCTCTTTCTCCCTCCCTCCCTCTCTCTCACTCGCTTGCCCTCTATCTCTCTATCTCTCTTTCTCTCACCTTTCTCACACTATCTTCTCTATGTTCCTTTATCTCTTTCATTCTCTCTAACACTCTTACTCTTCTCTTTTGCTCTCTCCCACTCTATTGTTCTCACCCTCATTCTCTCTCTTTCTCTCTATTTCTCTCTCCCACTTTTTTCTCATTCCCTCTCTCTCCGTCATGCCCTCCCTCCATCTCCATCACTTATTAAGCCTCCTTTTTTCTCTCTCCATCCTACGATCTTGCTCAATGACTCTCCCACCCTCTTTCTTCCTCTTTTTCTATACGCTTACTCTATCTGTAGTATGATTCTTCAAAGAGAAAGAACTTCACACAGCGGCCTTCTGTAGTATGATTCTCCTGCTCCCCACTCTTCTATACTCTAGTCTATATCTTTCTTATGGCACGCACTGAGTGAGTGTACCCTTCGGGGTCACAGGAAGAGTGTTTGACCTGGACTGAGTTTGTCCCATAGAGGATTTCTTCTGATTTATCTATACTTATCGTAGAAATTTCTCCTCCTATCAATTCTTTTTGGATGATAGTACCTCATATTTTGGCTTTGGCATACCAATCTTCCATCTCTGGTTTTTGTTGGCTGCCTTCTGAGAATATAGAAGATGGACTTACCCTCACCACATTTTTGCATTGTGTGCGATACAAATTTTGAGTTTGGTAAGGTGGTTGGGTGCTAGTTTCCATCAGAGCATTTTCGTTCTTTAGCAGAGAAGCATATAAATTCTAGAGGCTAGCTTGCTAGTTTCTCTTTTTTCTTTTGAGTACGATAAGGACCTTTTTTGTGACTTTCTCTTCTTTCCGTTATGACCTGTCGTCACTATAAAGTTCTGTTCAATTAACTTATCTTAATCCGAGAACCTCATGTCATGATTGTCCAAAACAAATCAGAATTCTTCCGTTTCTCTTTAGAAGTAAGAAGGAGGCTCCTGAAATCGGATTTGTGGCTCCTCCAGTATGGCTCTGCCTCCAGTGTGAAACCCAGCCGACCCACTAATGGATTACAACTACTTGATGGAATCTTATCAAATCTTCGTCCTTGTCTACAGTGTCATCTCCGACGGGTATGGGAACCTATGGTATCGGTATAGTGAGTTGTGGCAGGTAGGATTGAGAGGAGAAGAGTAGGACTTCTGCTAGTATCATAATCGAAGAATTAAATAAGATCTGTTGTTTGATCTACATTAAGAGGGGGCAATGAAACCAATAGAGTCTCGTTCATCCTCCTATTTGAATGAAATGTTCTGAAATATCCGGGCCGGGTCCTGGGCTAAAGGCAAGGAAAGGAGCTCTATACCCAATTCCTACTGCTAAGTTCACATCTTCTTTTTCTTTGCTACTTGACAATTAAGAAGAACGATATCAGAGATCGGGTTCCGGTCAACTCGTTTTTAGACCTACCCGAGTCTTCCTGGGAAAGAGTCGGCCATGGACCGGCTACAAGAGACCTGCTCTCTTTTCGAGACCAACCGACCTCACATTTCCAAGTGGTAGGATTCAATTCCATAGAGGTGCGGAGAAAACCTTGTCGACATCCATACTCGGGTAGAAAGGACGGCTAGAATATCTCTTTCACTCTAGAGATGGATATGATTTTTTCTTGATTGGACTATTTCAGAGCCTTTTGAGCTCTTCCCAAGCCAAACATTGGGTTACCTTCGTCCTTAGTGAGGATGTTCATGGACAGAGGTTCAGACTTCATTTTCAAATCATTCTGAAATGAATTGAGAGTGTCCAAGGACCTTAAGAAACCTTGAATTAAGACCCTGGCCCGCACCATATGGAGAATTCCTAACGAGTCAAGCTCGCCTCTTCATGCCTGCCTTTCATGAATTATCCCCCTATTTTAGGGAGGCTGAAGTTGATCAACGGATACTGCTCAACCTTTAGTCACTAGACTGATCCCTACCTCCTTCTCTTCCTCTACCTCTCTTGCTCTCAGCTCTCTCTCTTTTTTTTTCTTGTGCTCTCTCTCCTTTCTTATATCTCTTGCACTACAACCTCTCTATCCCCCTTATCCCCCCTCTTTCTCAATTCTCCATCTCCCCCTCCTTCTTTCCTCTCTCATTTTGTACTTCTCTCTAGCTCGGTCTTTTTTATTTCCATCCCTCCCTCCCTCCATCCATCCCTTCTTTTTCTCTCTCTCACAATATCTAAATTCCCTCTCTAACTATTTTTCTCTTGCTCTACATTTTTTGCACTCATTTTTATTCTCTTCACCTTTCTACTACACTCTTTTTCTTTGTCACCCCCATTCTCACTTCCACTTTATCTCACTATTGATATTAGGCCTTCTCACACTCTCTTCATTCTCTCCCTCTCACTCATTCTCTCTTGATTTATTTTCCCTCACTCTCTTTTCTCTCTCCCTCTCCCTCTTTCACTTTTTTTTTCCCTATCTCAATTCCTCTTAGTTCAATCTCTCTTGCTACCTTCCTCTATCTCACTATCTCATTATCTCCCTAGTCAATCCCTCTTTATCCCTCTCTTGCTCTCTTTTCTCCCTCTTACTATCTCTTAACAACACTCTCTCCCTCCCTCTTTTCTCCCCCTATATATATATATATATATATATATATATATATATCTCGCTCCCTAGCACCCTCTCTCTCGTTCCCATTTTCACACTTTCTTTTTCCTTCCCTCTCCTAATCTCTTTATTCTCTCTTTATTCCTCTCTCATCCCTCTCTGTCCTTCCATATCTTATATCCTCTTCTCTCTCATAGTCTTTCTCATTCACTCTCACTCTCCTACTATCATTTTCACCATTTTCACTCAATCTTTCCTCCACTCAATCTTTCCTCCCTCTATTTTTCTCATTAATTCTTGCTCTCTAGGTCTCCTCAATGTACCTCACTCTTCTCTCTCCTTGTCTCCCACTCCCTCTCATTCTCCTTAACTTTCCTTCTTACTCTCAATCTTACTCTATCTTTCAATCATGCTCTTTCTTTCTCACTCTCTCCTCTATCTCTCCCTTAATTCATCTTCCACTCTTCTTTATTATTTTCTCTCCCTCTTTCTCTCTTTCTCACTATCTGCTCTCTCAATCTCATTTTCTGTTTTACTCTCTTTTCTATGGTTCTCTCTTCTACTTCACTCATCTCACTCTTTCTCTCCCTCTATCCCGCACTCCCTCTCTCTTACTTCCACACTTCCACACCTTCCTAGTTCTCTCTCTATCTTCTCACTCAATACCACTCCCCACCTCCATCTCTCTCCCAATCTCCCTCTAAATCTCCTTCTATCTCTCTCTCTCTCACTCACTCACTCACTCACTCTACTATTTTTCCTTCTTTATCATTCACTCATCTCTATTGCTCTAGCTTCCCACAGCCTGTCCTCTCCATTTCTATCCCACACTCTCTCATTCCTGCTAGCTCTTATTCTCTCTTTAATCCCTCTCATTCCTTCCCTCAGTCTCTCTTTCTCACAAACATCATCCTCTCATTATTTCATCACTCCATATTTCTCTCCAGCTACCTGACCATTCCCTTTCTATCTTTATTCTTC
>NW_018251725.1:2522-7569 GCF_001263595.1 Phalaenopsis equestris | reverse complement strand
CTTATCTATTTTCACTTAGTCTCTCTCACTCTCTTTCTCTCTCTCCTACCCTCCTTTTCTTTCTTTCTAACTTCATCACTTTAGTCCTTTCTCCTCCACTCCATCCCTTGTTCTAACTCTATCTTTATCTTTTTCACTCTCTCTCCGTCTCCCTTTTCCTCCTTCCCTCTCTCCCTATCTCTCTTATCTCTATTCTCTCTTTTTTTATCTATCTGCTCTCTTTCTCTCTCTTTCTTTCTCTTTCTCGCTCTCTTTCTCTCTCTTTCTTTCACTTTGTCATTCTTTCCAGCTCTTTCTCTGTCTCATCATCTCTCTCACTCTCTCTCTCCCTCTCCCTTTTGGTCTCGTCCTCTCCCCATCACTCTTGGGTAACTCTCTATATATCTTTTGTACTCAATCTATATTTCTCTCACGGCACTCTTTCTCATTGTCTTTCTCACCCTCTTACTCTCTCTTTCTATTCTCACTCTCTCTCTCTCATTGTTTGAATCTATTAGTTTGCTTCCCTTTACTCTCTCTCTCACCTTCTCCCTCTCCCTTATCCCTCTCCATCACTCTCTTTCTCTCTCTCTATCTCACTCTATTTTCTTTCTCTCTCACACACTCTCTCCCTTGCTCTCTCTCTCTCTCACTCTCTACCTCTTAATATCTCTTATCCATTCCAACCCTCAAAAGCTCCCTCTCCATGTCCCTCTTTCTCTCCTTTCCTATCTCCCTTCCTCTCTCCATTTTCCTCATTATTCTCCCCTCTACTCTCTCTATCTTCTCTCTCTTTCTTCTCTCACACCATTCATTGTCTCTCCATCTCTTTCACTCCACCTCTCCTAATTGTCTTCTCTTCTATCACTCTCATTCTCTCCCTCTCTTTCTCAATCTCTCACTTTTCCTACTTTATCACTCTCTCACTCTCCCTCTATTCCTCTGTCTCAGTTATCCCTCCCTACCCCCCCCCACTCTCTTTATCCCTCACCCTCTCCCTCTTCCTCTCATCCTCTTCCTAGCTCTCTCTCTCTCACGTTATTGTTATGTCTCTCTCCCTCTCTCTTATCTTTTCTTTCTTTCAACTTCACATTTACTCCATTTCTTGCTCTCTCTCTCACTTACAATCCCTAACTTTCTCTCGCTCTCTCTCATCTCTCCTACCCCTCTCTCACACTCTATACCTATCTCTCTCACTTCCTAGCCACTCTGTACCTCTTTCTCCCTCACTCACACACACTCTCTCTCTCCCTCCATTTTTTTATCTCTCTCTCTATTTTCTCCTCGCTCACACACATATTCTCTCTCCCTCCCTCAACTCTCTTGCTTACTCTCTCTCCCCCCACATTCTCTTTCTCCCTCTCTAATGCTCCCTCTACTTCTCTCTCACTCCATACTTATCTTATTCTCTCTATCTCTCTCCCTCTCTTCATCTCCCCCTACCACTCTCTATAATTCTCCCTCACCTATCTCTGTCGCTTCTTCCCTCCACCTCCCTCTCTCTGTCTCTCTCATTCGCTTGCACACTATATCTTTCTCACTCTCTCTCCTTCTCTCTTATAATCTCTCTTACTCTTCTCTCTATTAGTCCTCTTTCTCATGCTTGCTATTACACCCTCAACTCTCTTTCTCTCCCTCCCTCCCTAACTCCCTTTGTGTCTCACTCTCCTCCCCTTCCTCTCTATTTACCTCTTTCTCTTACTCTATCTCTATCTCATTCTCCCTCTCTTTTATTATCTCTCTTACTCTATCTACTTCCTCTCCCAGACCCTATCACTCTCTCACTCTCTCACTTGCTCTCTCTCTTGCTTGCTCCCTCTCAATTCCTATCCAAAAGCGAAACACTCCCTTCTTACGTCCTCTTTCTATCTCTACTCTATCTCTACTCATTTTATTAACTCATTTTATTACTCTCCTTCCCTTTTTCTTGTTCACTGAATCACTCATGCTGTATGTTCACTCTCTCTCTCTATTTTCTCTCTATTTCTCTCTTACACTCTCTGTCCCACTCTAACTCTTGCTCTCTTTCTCTCCCTCATTAATCATCTCACTCGCTCCCTCTACCTCTCTCTCTTTCATTCATTCCCTCTCTCATTCTCTGTCCCAATCTATGTTCTATCATTGATTCTACTTATATTGCTCTCTCTCTCTCTCAAGATATTCCCTCTAGCTTAGTCACTCTCTCATCACTCTACCCACATCTATCTCTCATTTTTTCTCACTCTGCTTCTCCCTCCTTCCCCCATCTCTCCCTCTCTTGTTATCTTCCACACATTTGTTGTCTTTCTTGCTCTATCTTTTCTCGTTCTCGTCTTCTTCTATTTCTCTCCCGCTCTCTCTGTCTTTCTTCAATTTAACTCTCACTCCCTCACTCTTTCTCTCCCTTTCTTGCTCCCTCAAATTTCCTCTTTAATTTCATTCTTGATCATCCTCCCTCCACCTCCCTCTTATTCTTTCGACCTCAAACCTTTTTACACTTTCTCTCTCTCTCAATCTCTTTAACCCCCTTTCTTGCTCTTTCTTAGTTGTTGTCCATTTCCTTCTCAGTAATTCTCTCTCCCACTTCTATTTTTATTTCTCTCTCTCCCTCTATTGGTACTCTCTATTGAATTTTTCTTTCACTCTTACTCTCTTCCTCACACTCTCTCTTTCTCACTCAATATGCTCCCTCTATCCTTCTGTCTCTCCATCTCACCCCCTTTCTCCTAATATTTGTCTTCTTCTCCCACTCTCTCTCCCTCAAGCTCATTCTCTCTTGTGCGTCCTTCACTCTCTTTTCTCTCTATTTCTCTCTCATTAACTCTCCCTCTTTCCTTCACTCTCTTCAAAAATCTCTTTCACTCCCTCCCTCTTTCTCTCTCTTACTACCTTATGTTACTCCCTCCTCTATCACTCTTTCTCTCCCTCCCTCTTTCTCTCTATGGCCCCATCTCTCACTCTCTTTTTAACTTCATCTCTCTTCCTCACTCTTCCTTTAGAGATTCTCCTATCTCTATTTCTCTCTCACTTTTCCTCCCTTTCTCATTTTCTCTCTCTCTTCAATTTCATTCACTTTACTCCCTCCCTTTCTCTCTTTAATCCTCATGATACTCTCTCACTCTTTCTTCCACTCTCTCTCATTTTCCTCCCTCTCTCTCCCTCTCTCTTTCACTTAAAGTCTTCCTCTCTCACTCACTCACTCTTGCTCTTTCTTTCCTCACTCTCTCTTCTGTCTTGTTGTTGCTCCCACTCTCTTTAATCTTTCTCACCTCCTCTAACTCTCTCTATTTCTCGTTCTCTTGCTCTCTCCTTTATCAATCTTACTCTACTCTATCATTGCTTACTCTTTCTCTTGCTTTCTCACACACTCTGTTTTTCGCACCTTTCACTCAATCTTTGTATTGCTCTCTTCAGTCCCTCCCCCTTATCTCTCTCTCACTATTTCTCACTTTCTTTTATGCTTTTCTCTCTCTTTTTCCCTCCCAATTTCACTCCCTCCCTCTCTCTTACACACATCTTTATCTCTTTTTATCACACACTCTCTCTCACTCTCGCTTCCCTCTCTCACTCTTTTGTCTTTATTTCTCTCTCATTCTATCTTTCTCGGCCCTCTCTCACTCAAGATAAAGAATATTGAGAGAGTGTGTGGGATGGAGAGGGGTTGAGAGAGAGAATAATGAGAGAGGGTGTGATGGAGAGAGATAGATGAGAGAGAGAAAGAGTGAGTAAGGGAGAATTAGGTAGAGATTTATAGACAAAGAGAAAGGGTGAGTAAAGAGAGAGTGGCCGTGGAGTGAGAGAGAGAGTGAGAAAGAGAAAGAGAGAGCATAAGAGTGCTATACAAAGAGAGAATAGAGAGATAAAGAGGGAGAGTGAGAATGAGCATAGAAAAAGAGAGATTGAGAGGTTGAGAAGAAACAACAAGGGTAGGAGTTAAAAATGGGGAGAGAGTGATAAGTGAGCGAGAGGGTAGAGAAGAGAGCATGTAACAGAGAGATAGAGAGTGATAGGTAAGAGAGGGAGGAGAGAGAGAATGTGAGTGACTTGAATAGAGTGAGACATAGTTAGATTGATATAGACTAAGAGAGGGTGAGAGGAATAGAGAGAAGGAGGGTGAATATATTAGAAGACTGAGAGAGAGAATTTAGAGAGGTAAAGAAAGGGAGAGAGTGAGAGAGAGCAAGAAAAAAAAGGGAGTAATAAGGAGGGTGTGTGAGAAAGATGGGAAGAGTGGAAGAGATCTAGAAAGAGAAACGAGAGAAAATGGAGATTGAGCTAGAAAACGAGGAAGAAATAGTGAGAGAGATAGACAGAGAATGATGGAGAGAGCTAGAGAGAGTGAGAAAGAAATAGTGAGAGAGAAGAGAGAGGGAGTGAGAGGGAGGTAGAGCTAGAGGGAGAGTGATAAAGCAAGAGATAGAGAGATGAAGAGAAGAACAGAGAGAAAGGGAGGACTAGTGAGAGGGTAGAAAGAAAAGTGAGTGATAGTGAGTAATAGAGAGGGGGAGACAGTGAGAAAAGAGAGAAAAGAGGGAGATCAAGCATGATAGAGAGAGGGAAGAGTGAAAGAGATAATCAAAACAATTAAGGGAGAGAGAAAGAGAACAAGGAAGAGAAGGAGGAGAGAGAGTGAGAGGAGCAAGAGGTAATGATAGGGAAGTGAGGGTGAGAGAATGGTATTGTGAGTAAGAAAGGGAGATATAGGAAGACTGAGGGAGAGTGAGAATAAGAAAGATATGAGAGAGAAAAGATAGTGAGATAAAAGAGAGTAAGAGGGAGAGAGATAGAGGAGCGAGATAGAGAGGGGGAGGAAGAGTGAGGGAGAGAAAATGATGAAGGGGAGATATTAAGAGAACTAAAGAAGGTATAGAGTGAAAGAGAGATGAAGAGAGGGAGAACAAAATTGAGAGAGGAGAAAATGACATAAGAGGGTGAGAAGGGGGTGAGAAAGAGTGAGAGTAATGAAGGGAGAGACAAAAGAGCATTGGAGGGATAGAGAAAAGAGTGAGGGATAGAGTGGGAGAGGGAGGAGAAGAAGAGAGGGAGGGAGAGAAGGATGGAGGGAATATGGTGAGAGAAAGAGAGAAAA
>NW_018251725.1:879-2506 GCF_001263595.1 Phalaenopsis equestris | reverse complement strand
AGAGGTGTGGGAGGGAGGGAAAGAGCGAGGGGTAGAAAAAGTTGGGTAGATAGGTAAGGAATTGGATAAAGGGAGAGAGAGAGGGTGGGAAGGATGCGAAGAGAGAATAAAAACGGAAGAGTTAGAGGAGAAATTGAGAGTGCGAGCAAGAAAGAGAGTTGTTGCTTCTCTTTCTCTTGCCTTCCTTCCCTCCCTTCCTTTTTTTTACTCTATCTCTCTTCTCTCTTCATCTTTCTCCCTCACTCTCCTTCTTACTCTCCCTCTCATTCTATTGAAAACTCTATATATCTCATAGCCTCTTGTCTATCTCTCAATCAGTCTCTCTCGCCCATCCTCTCTCACTCTTTCATTTTCTGTCACTCCGTCTCTGCCCCGCTCTTTTTATCACTCTCTCTTGCTCTCCCTCTATCTTCCTCTCTCTTTGGCTCCCTCACTTCTCTATATCTCTCACACTACTTTCTTGCTCGCACTGTCTATTTCGCCTCGAACTCTCTGCTTTTTCTTCTCTGTTCCCATCCTTCCCACCCTCTCTCTCTCTCTCCCTTTATCACTCTGCTTCCCTATCTATCCCACTCTTTCTACTCCTCACTCCTTCCCTCCCTCCCATGCTCTTTTGTCTCATTCTCTCTTTTTTCTCTCCTTCTCTCTCCATATCTCCGTCCATCCTTCTCTCCCTCACTCTCTTCTTCTCTCTCTTCTTCTCCTCCCTCTCTCCTCTCTCACTCTGTCCTTCTCTCTTTTCTCTATCCCTCCAATGCTCTTTTGTTCTTTCTTATCATTACTCTTTCTCTTTCTCACCCTCTTATGTCGTTCTCTCTTCTCTCAGTTTTGTTCTCCCTCTCTTCATCTCTCTTTCTCTCTACATCCTTCTTTCTTTCTCTTATTATCTCTCCCTTCATTATTTTCTCTCCCTCGCTCTTCCTCCCTCTCCCTATCTCACTCTCTCTTACTCTCTTATCTCTCTATCTTTCCCCTCTCATATCTTTTTTATTCTCACTCTCCCTTAGTTTTCTTATATCTCTCTTTCTTACTCACAATACCATTCTCTCACCCTCACATCCCTATCATTATCTTCTTTCCCTCGCTCACTCCTCCCTCTCTTCCTTGCTCTCTTTCTCTCTCCTTTAATTATTTTGACTTTCTCTGCCACTCCTACCTCTCTCTATCATGCTCGATCTCCCTCCCCCCTATTACTCACTCTCTCTCCCTTTTCGTTATACCCTCTCACCATTCCTCTCTTTCTCTCCCTCCCTCTATTCAGAGAGAGTGGAGGGTAGAGAGAGCAGAGGAGAGATAAATTATGAGAGGGGATGACATAGAGAGGGAGAGAGAAAGAAGAGCATGAGTGTGAGCTAGAGAGAAGAGAGAGCAAGAGCAAGAGATATAGTAAGAGTGAGTGAAGGGTAAGAGTGTAAGAGAGAGGTGCGGGAGAGGAAAGTGAAAGAGGAGCAGAGAAAGTTGGTGAAGCAGGAAAAGAAAGTGAGAGAGAGAATGAGATGAAGAGGGAGAGAGATAGTGAGTTGAAGACATAGAAAATAGCGAGAGAGAGAGAGAGATAGTAAGAGGGAGAGAGCAAGAAAGTGATTGTGAGTGATATTTGAAGTGAGAGAGAGCGAGTTGGAGTGAG
>NW_018251725.1:0-869 GCF_001263595.1 Phalaenopsis equestris | reverse complement strand
GAGAGAGAGAGACAAGGAAGTGAGGAAGATAAACAAGGAAGTGATTATCTCTCGCTCCCTTCCTTTCTCTCTTTCTCTCTTTCTCTCTCTCACTCAATCTCTTTACCTTCTATCCCTCTTTCCACCCCTCACTTTCTATCTTCCTTTTGCCACTTTATCTTTAACTTTTCTGCTCTCTCCCACTCCCTTTCTTTATCTCCCTATCACTATCTTCACTAATTTCTCTGGCACTCCCATCAATCTCTATCTCTCTTACCCTCTCTTGCTCTTGATCCCTTCATTTATCTCTCATCTATATGTTTCTCTCTTTGTCTCTCTAACCATCTCTTAGCCTCCCCATTTCTCCCTTTCTCTCTTTTCTGGCAGGAGGGCTGGAGAAAAGAGAGAGGGACAGAGTGAGAGAGGGAGGACAAGAAGAGAGGGAGGGAGAGAAGAATGGATGGAGATATGGAGAGAGAAAGAGAGAAAAAAGAGAGAATGTGAAAAAGAAGCTTGCGAGGGAGGGAAGGAGCGAGGGATAGAATGAGTGGGGTAGATAGGAAAGGAGGGATGGGGAAGAAGGGTGAGAAAGGGAGAGACAGAGGGTGGGAAGGATGGGAGGAGAGAAGAAAAAGGGAATTGAGAGGAGAAATAAAGAGTGCGAGGAAGAAAGAGAGTGAGTGATAGAATATAAAAGAGCGAGCCAATGAGAGAGGAAGATAGGGGGAGAGCAAGAGAGAGAGATAAAAGGAGATATAGATTGCAATAGAGAGTCAGAGAAAGAACTTGATAGAGGTAGGAGCGATAAAAAGAGATGAGGAAAGAGAGGGAGTGAAGAAAGAGAAAGAGCGAGGAAGGAAGGGCGAGAGAGATTGATTGAGAGATAAACA
>NW_018251724.1:32608-37715 GCF_001263595.1 Phalaenopsis equestris | reverse complement strand
ATGAATGTAGCCTGCCACCTTAATCTTTTGCACTTTTTCTTGGATTGGCCAGACCAAAGTCAGGGCCAATATTCTCATCTTTTGCTTCATTAACGAGGCAGCTGGATGAATGTTGAAGCAGTGGCATGCTACATCTATGGGGATGTTTGGCAATTTTACGACTCACCATGCAAAATTGTCTCGATGTTCTTAGAGAGCCTAGATTAGCAAGTCTATATGCCCTACATCCAAATTCTCACTAATTAGGAAAAATTAACTAGATCTCCATGGCTGGCATGAATCTCGGTAGTGGTTACATTGGTCTCAAGAACATATTCTTGCTAGTTCTAAATTTTGAATGAATCTTATTCCACATTACCGACCACCCAGAGGTGACATGTCCTAGACATCTCCATATTTTCTCAAATGATAACTATCTTTGTCACTTAGAAACTTTACCATGATGTAGTAGGTGAATACCATGACTCTGAAGTCTTCAAGAAAAGTGAGCAACCAAAGATTTTGTTATAAATAGATGTTGCATCAATGATACTCATCTCCAGGTGAACCTACACTCTTAAGGCTCATGCAAGTGCAGGTGTCGTATCGGTAATATCAAATTTTTTAGTCCAGAATGTCGATATCACAGGGAATGGTGAAATTATACTTAGAACAAGTTCTTTTCTACTAATTTATTTCTTAGCATGGAATTTAAATTGGGTTAAAGTCCTACAAACTAATCTTATAGTGTATAAAGTAAGTGTAAAGTGTAAATTCTACAGAAATACTACTTAAGTTGGTGTTGGATTGATGAATATCAGGTTATAAAGATGCCCTCCCTTTTAATGATGTAAGTGGAGTGCAAGAAGTGTGAAGTGCAAAATGTAAATATTGTTATTGAAAAACAAGAACAAGTCTCTTCTTTACCCTCGCCCAAGTTCATAAAGAAGATTAGTTAAAGCAACTTTTATTCCTTACATCTCATTTTGAACCAAATGATACACCGAAATAATATATTGTTTTAAGTACATATTTTATGATTATTTTTTATGATATTGCACTTTAAAGAAGGGTATTTTCATTTTTTTATTATCAGTATATCATATTTAGGCTATATCTTCTTTAGGCTTTTGGAGCAAAAATGGCAAAAAAAGATAAAATTTGGAGCCAAAACAGCGAATTTTGGGATTCTGGCACTTGATGCTCCAAATTGGCGCATGATGCGCTGTTTGACAAAGTCTTGGAGCATGATGCACCAGAATTGTCGCATGAGGCGCTGAAGATGACTTTTTGCAAATTAAGGTGTTTCGAGATGAATTTTGCACAAATTTTCAAAGAGAGACTTGTTCTGCATACCTATTGGAGTAATTCAATGCATCTTGACACTTCAAAAGGTTTGTTTATGAAGGGATATGTCTCTTGGATCAAATGACACATCTTTTGAATTCAAAAGAGTTGAATTTTGAAGAGAATTTTAGAGGGAATTTTGAATTCTTTTTTAAAGGAGGCAGCCCCTAATAAAAGAAGAAGACTTCAAGGAGTTGGGTGTGAAGTTAAAGGGGGTGGTGTGAAAGGCAAGAGGAGAAGAGAAGAGGAGATTTTCTTTTAGGGTTGTTAGAGGAGAGGGAAGGTGAAAGAGTTATTCTTTATTACACTTCTAAGAGAGAATTGAGTGTGCTTGTAAAGAGAGAAAGGCTTCAAGAGAGCTTCTAGGGATTTTCTTGGGAAGGATTGTGAAATAAACTGTCTTTTTTTTGTTTTATAAACTTATTTTTATATATGAAATCCATGTTTTATTGTATCCTTCTCATGAATTCTGAGTAGTCTTCTTTTATCCTTCTCCCTGCCTAAAGATATGGTTTTGTGAAGAATTGATTTTATTTTCTACGGTTTTAAATGTTAATAATTTATGATGATTTGAACTCTGATCTTCATTTACTTTTCAATCAGCCAATTAGAATGTTAAAAGATGTTAAGATCATGAATTCTGAGTAGTCTTCTTTTATCCTTCTCCCTACCTAAAGATATGGTTCTGTGAAGAATTGATTTTATTTTCTACGGTTTTAAATGTTAATAATTTATGATGATTTGAACTCTGATCTTCATTTACTTTTCAATCAGCCAATTGGAATGTTAAAAGATGCTAAGAAACATATGTTCTAAAAAGTGTTATGATTTCTACAACAGGGACAGACTCACATTTGATTTCATGGGAAAGTATGTCATCCATGAAATTGAGTGAAAATAAATAATGAAATATACTTGTTAGATGTAGAATTAGATATTTTAAGGTGATAGATTAAAATCCCTAGTTTGGTCCAATTGATTAGAAAATGGTGCGAGATTGTTAGCCCTCAGGGGAGGGAGTTGTGGGAGCTAGAGTGGCAGCCGGTATCCTTCCAATTAAAGCACAGTAAACAGGGAAATATACTTTGTTAGATGCAGAATTAGATATTTTAAGGTGATAGATTAAAATCCCTAGTTTGGTCCAATTGATTAGAAAATGATGCGAGATTGTTAGCCCTCAGGGGAGGGAGTTGTGGGAGCTAGAGTGGCAGTCGGTATCCTTCCAACCAAAGCACACAAAAACATTATTCATTTTTTGTAATTTTACTTTTGAAAGTTTAGTTTTTAATTAGTTAACTCTATCTATCAACTACATTTTATATAGCATTCACTTTAGTAGTTAATATTCAAACCCTACACTTTACTTTCTTTTTATATTTTTAAATTATAAATATAATTTTAAGAATTTACTTATAGGTTTTTCCAGCTTCCCCATTGGATTGATATCTAGGACTATATTAGAGCCCTTTACTACTTGAGTGATACGTATACTTAAGTTGATCTTAAAGGGGATTTGACAGTTTAAAAAGAGTTTTGAAAATAAACTTTTTCATTTTCATAAAAGGTATTTTTGTTGAGATTAGATTGCATATTTGTTTTTATATCTACCATTTATATTTTGTAATATTGAAAGATATTTGCAAAATTTACACACTAAGTCTACACACATCAAGTTTTTTGCATCGTTGTCGGGGAAGTAAAAGAAATTATTAGTAAGTTATTTTATTTTATTTAAAAAAATAATTAAAAAAGAGTTTTTGTAGTTTAGTTTTGAACATTTTCTTAATTAAGTGTGTTTGCTTATTTTTAATTACTTTCTTTGTTTGTTTAGGAGTACTGTATGATACGAAAATTTAGTACCTTATGATTCTGAATTAGAGAGAACTATTAGAAAAATTTAAAAATAATAAAAAAAAATTATCATTTTATCAAAATGGCTTGCAATTTGAGAAATGCTGGAAATGAAAATGAACATCATCAGAGACCTGTAAGAGATTATGCTAATCCTACAACAAATGAAATTGATTTGAGTATACAGAACCCTATTGTAGTTGCCAATTCATTTGAGCTTAAACCTTCTGTTATCCAAATGGTACAAAAATAATCAGTTTGGAGGAACACCAACTGAAGATCCTAATTTACACATTCCTAGTTTTCTTGAATTGTGTGATACATTTAAATATGATGGAGTGTCAAATGATGTTTTCAAACTTCAACTTTTTCCTTTTTCACTAAGAGATAAGCTAAGATGTGGTTAAAATTTTTAGCATCTGGATCTATTAGAACATGGGGAGATTTGTCACAAAAAAATTTATCAAACTATTTCCCACCTTCAAAATTTGCTAAGCTTAGAAATGATATCACATCTTTTTGTCAGTTTGAAGTGGAATCAATTTATGAAGCCTGGGAAAGATTTAAAGATCTTCTTAGAAGGTGTCCACACCATGCATTTCCAGATTGGTAAACATTTTAAAACTTTTATAATGGGTTGGTTGGATCTCTTAGATCGATAATTGACACTACTACTGGTGGATCATTAATGTCAAAACTATTCGATGTAGCATATTCATTAATTGAAGAGATGACTAGTAATAATTTTCAATGGCCCTCTGAAAAGGTAAATCCAAAAAGAGTAGCTAGTATTCATGATTCTGATGCAATATCTATGTTAGCTGCTGTCAACGCTATTTTGGGGGTTTGTGGGGAGTTGCTCGTAAGAAACTGTCTGTCACCGGAATCAAAATCCCGTCGCCCGCTTCGGAAGGAAGTTGAAGTGTGAAATCATGCTGACCCCATATTTTTCATAGTTTAAAATGAAAGAGCACTGTACATTAAATCCTGTATCTATCCCGAAGAATAAACACAAGACTTGAGGGTGAAGCTCGATCAAATAAATTAAGGAAAGTATGACGTCTGTTTGGTCTGCAAAACCTTTGTATTTGTCGATAAGTTCTCCTATTTAATATAAAGGATTAAATAAGGTTTATTTTAAGCTAGGTTCAGACATGCTTCCTATAAGGGCAAGCCCCTATAGTTAATTACATCTTAAATGACCAAAGTAATCTAAGAAGACTCTCGATAAAGACCAAGAAAATATTATCTTCAAGGGGTTTCAAAGGGTAGGACTCTTCAATGAGATCAAATGTAGAGGTGTGAAAGGGGATTGGTTCAAATTTGGAACATTTTATTGTAGAATCCAAAGGAGGAGGAAATAGGGGATGTCAGGGATCCAGAGGCGAACCTCGATGACTTCCCAAGCTATCCTAATGTTTTATATTTTGAATGTTGTGGCGGTGGATTTTATCTTGGTTGATTTTAGTTTTGGTTTTAGGCTTTGGTTTTGGTTAACATGCAAGTTTATGTTGTTTTCATTCATGTAGGTAAATGAAGTATAAAAAAGAAACAACATAAGCATAAAGAGAAGCGTGTAAGGAAAAGTCACAAGAAATTCAATACTATAAACTGTAAAAGCGTACCTGGAGAGTCTTCTCGTTCCACCACCTGAACTTAAAAATGCATGTGAGGGCATTTATGAAGAGCAGGAAAAGTAAAGCTCTGATGGTTTTCCTAACTCTATGTTGTGGTGAGTCCTTAAAAGTTTAATTACAGATAATTTCATTGAGCAAAGTATATTAAGTTTAATAGACCTCTGAGGTATCCAACAAGTTAGGAGGAGGAAGCAGGTCCATGCCTCCCTCTCACCAACTGGTGAAAAGCCTCGAGTCCATTTAAACTTATTATGTTGCTTAATGGTTCATCCTGTGAATACTTCTAATGCTCA
>NW_018251724.1:28832-32371 GCF_001263595.1 Phalaenopsis equestris | reverse complement strand
AGCAGGAAAGGTAAAATTTTGGTAATTTTCCTAACCTTACTCTATGTTGTGGTGAGTCCTTAAAAGTTTAATTACAGATAATTTCATTGAGCAAAGTATATTAAGTTTAATAGACATCTGAGGTATCCAACAAGTTAGGAGGAGGAAGCAGGTCCATCCTCGAGTCCATTTAAACTTATTATGTTGCTTAATGTTTCATCCTGTGAATACTTCTGATGCTCAGTGCGTATTGATGTCTTAATTATCCCTAAAAAAGGGGCAATTATCATTTATCATTTAATTTGAAGATTATGTGAGTGAATTTCCTTAAAGGGCGAGTTAGTGTAACCTGAACACTTAGCCAATTTCTTTAATTAGGCTTAGTGGTGTTTCAAGGATGTTTGATTATGTTATATTTATTTTTCTAATCCTTATTAAGTCAATTTTGATTTGGCCTAAGTCACCACTAAGCCCTTAAGATCTAGGTGAGTGTCCTAATTAGTTTTGAAAAGGTTAAGCTTTAAGTGGTCATGATTCATAGTTCAAATTTTTATTTTTAAATTGATTAATTATTGACTTCAAAAGTCATACCCCTAAGTCTAGGATCATTTAATTTTAATAAACTTTCAAATTTTAATAATTTAGAAATTTATTAACTTAATTAAGAAAGTGAGATTGGTTTCGACCAATTAACTCCTTGTGTTCCAAATATCAAATAAATTGATTAAGATCAGATGTTGATCATTTCCCTCCTTGACTTAAGCCTAAATGTTAATTAAGGCTAAATTTTCAAAATTACGCATTCTTTACACGTTTTCCCCTAAGGCTCTAACCCTTCATAATTTATCAAATTCAATTCAAATGACTTTAAAATTTTTATCCTACCTCATTCATGAGTTAATTAAGACATGAGAGGGGAAAACATAATTTTTCAGAATTTAATTTATTTTATATAATTATTTTCTTGCAAAAATAGGATTTTTCAAAGAAAATTCCTAACTTGACCAAGGTAAATTCTAATCCTTTGAAATTTTTACTTGAGGTAGACCTAGACCATGGAAGTCTTTGGACCAACTTTCATGATTGTTTAAATTCTCTGTGATTTATAAGAATTGTTTTAAGTTCTGAGTTATTTTATAGAAATAAAATATTTTAAATGATGAAAATTAAGTTTTGTGTCTTTGAAAAATCTCTCTTAGGTTAGCGAACCCAGAGGAGTAAATTTCATATATATTTTTTATTTTTCTTTGGTTTATTGACTTTATATTTTTCTAATTTTTGTTTGATTTATTAGAATTATTTTGGGAAAACTCATTTTTAGCCTTTAAAAAAATTATTTTAAGTTTCAAAATACCAGGTCTTCACTTTAAAAAAAATATTTTAAGCCTTTAAAAAAATGATTTTAAGCTTTGAAATACAATATCTTCACTTAGAAAATTAGGAAAAATATTTCAATTGCTCCTAAGTGCTTAGAAAACAATTTAGAACATTTTCATGAATTTTACTAATTTTGTGATTTTTATTAATTTTTAATTATTTAAAAATTCAAAATAGGCTTAAAAATGAAGTTTTTATTTTATTTACAATTTTATTTTTAAAAAATTTCTCTGATCACAGAGAACTCCCAAAACTAATTCTTATGATTTTTTTCAGTTATATTTTAATTATTAAAAATCATTTTAGTGTCAAAATGGCGTTTAACTTAAAAAATCAATTAGAGTTATCAAATAAACTCCAAGTATTTTGAAAATTTTATGAGGAGTTCTCTAAATGTTAAATCACATTGAAGAATCAAAATCAAGTCATTTAGATGATTATTTTTCCAAAATTAATTTCTTTTGTGTTTTAGGTTTTTGTGAGAGTTTGGTGTGTTCTTAATGACTTAACTCATAAAAATTTTTCTAAAGGGTTTCCTAGTCATAGTAAACCTTGCAAAATTTTTTTAGATTTTTCTAAGCAACATGCTAATTATTATGATTAATTTATGCAAATAATAGACATAAACTTAAAAAATATGGATCTCTGTCTAAAGGTATTCTCTAACTTTGGAAAATCAAAAAATATCCCCCATGATAGAGGCAACAACTAGCCAAAATATCAAACTATTGTGAAATGTCTACATGCATGGAGAGTTAAAATACTCAAATTAATATTTAATTATTTAAAAATAAAATATGCATCAAATAAACTTTAAATCATTTCCACATTATATTCCTCTATTCACTCACTAGAATATTTTTATTTTATTTTTGTAATTTTCTACACCAAGCTATGAGTTTTTGAAGTTAGGGAGCATTTTTTGAATTATTTAAATCCCTATTTTTCTATTTAAACACGTGACACCACACAATCATATGAAGGCTCCGAAAATACGTGTGGCACGCTCTGGTTGGACGATGCCTTCCACGCAGCTGCTGACTCGGCCCACGCTTTATGAACCATGCTCCCATCCGGTGCAATGAGAGCCCTCCATTTGATACATGTGCGATAATCACCTCAGGTTTGATCCTATGGACTCGTCTAAGTGAGACGAACACATCCATACGGTAATCATGCAATTAAATTAAGTCTAATTAAATGGAGAATCGAAATAAGCTCGGGATGAGGTGAGGTTTTATACCTTTGCTCTGAGAAGTGAAGCTTTCATCAAAGGGTCTTGGTACGTTCGTTCCGTTCCAAAGAGGCTAGGGATTGAGTCCCTGGTCTTGGTATAAGGCCTAGGTGTGGATTTGATCACGACCGATTTTGGGTATTGGTCTAGAGCTACGGTAAAGACTCTGTAGAAGGGAGATTTTATGGGGATTTAGCTTCTTTCACTATTGTGAAGGTGTAGGTGAAGCTAATTTAGGATTGGTGGATTGTGGAGGTGTATTGGATTCTGTCATTGTTTTCAGCAAAGTTTCAAACTCAAAATTGAGCTCCGGTAGTGGGAATTGGTGAGGGAAGATGGTGAAGTTTGGAGAGGCCTCTCTAAGGAAATTTCAGCACACCTCCCATGGCTTTAGAGGTGAGTTTTTATAAAAAAGGCCATGGGGATGGCTCTTAAGGCAGAAGTTTGGGTGCATTATGGTGCTTAGGTGGAGGGCAGAGGAGCTCCATCAATTGGTTTGGCTGAGCTAGCCTCTAGGTTTGATTTGGGTGAGATAGAGGAGCTCCATAGTCTGATTTGGATGAGCTGTCCTCTAGGTTTGATTTGGGTGAGGTTTCATGGGGATGGCTCTTGGTTTTGAGCTTTTCTGGCCACTAGGCTGGCCGGCCGGCCACGGGGAGGTGGCTAGGAGCTCAGTGAACCCAGGGGAATATGTCACAACAATATAGTGCAATAATACTTAATTTTGGTAAGGATATCTGAAGCACAAGCATTTTTGGAAATAATTTCCGTTAATTTGGGAGAACTTTGGTCCATGGATTGATTTAGGTTGTTTCATGGTATTTGTACTGGTCATTAAGTCCAACTAAGGGTTGTGGTAGAGTTAATTTAGTGGCTTTAGGGTGGTTAGGTCACATTTAGTGCATGGGTTCAAGTGGGTGCAAATGACCAAAACTTGGGTTTGGGCTAG
>NW_018251724.1:19124-28731 GCF_001263595.1 Phalaenopsis equestris | reverse complement strand
AAGGGTCAATTTGAGGGAATTTTGATTTTTAGTCAATTTGGTCATGTTGGGCTAGGCTTAGGTCTAGCTTGGTTTAAACTTGGGCTAAGTCCAAATTGATTATTCTAAATGGTCCATAGGTACCTCATGAAGATTTTTCAACATGAATTGGATGCCAATTTGAGGGTTAAGGCAATCAATTGGGTAAAATTTGGGGACTTAGCCAATTTGGGGCTAAATTTGGGAATTTTGGATTTAGGCCAAAATAAAATGGATTTGAGACTTCGATTTTTCAACATTAATTGGGGCCAATTGACTAGGCTATGGGGTCAATTTGGTGAGATTAGGTCATATGGTCAAAATTGGGATTTTGATCTAAATCAAAATTAGGCTCAAATCATGGGTCAATTAAGCTTGGACTTGGTCTGGATTGGTCAAATAAAAAGTGAGTTTTAGTTTAGTATTGAAATTGGGGCCAATTGAGATCAAATTGATGGACATTTGAGTTGAATTTGGGGAAATTTGGGTCTTTAAAGGCATATTTGGGGATTTTGGTTAAAGATGTTCAAATTGTTTAAATTGGGTCATATGCTAGTTGACAGAAATGAAATTGGGAATATTTGGGATTTATTGGGATTTTCGGAGAATTGAAATTTTTTGGATTTTGGGCCCAAGAGGGGTATTTTGGTAATTTAGGGGTGTTTAGGGGCAAAAGGCCAGGATGGGTATTATGGTATAGTTGAGGTACCAACCATCACCAAAAAGCCATGGACCAATGGAAAACCCATTTTGGGTCCTCTAGATAGTGGTCTTAGCCAAACCATAACCCTAGGGCTGGTAGGTTTAGGGGACCATCTACATGACTATCCCAAAAAGATCAAGGGACCTAGGCTAGAAATTTGAGTTTAGGGTTGTGAGTGAATGTGAGTGCAGTGAGTACTTTAGCTCCAGACCAACACCTAGAGTCAACCCTAAGGTCCAACACTCCAAAGGGTGGCTCATCTTGAGTTTCCCCCACAGTGACCACAGTGACCCCACCTACTAAACACCTACTAAATATTTAGAGGTTGTGACCAACATGTGGAACTTCAAGTTGAGTAGAGAAGAGTGTAGAATTTCTAATGGTGAGGATTTCATGTCTATTTTTAGAGATGGCTGCTAATAATTTTCAATAGCCGTAAAAAAGGGTAAATCTGAAATGAGTAGCTAGTATTCATGATTCTGATGCAATATCTATATTAGCTACTCAAATAGCTGCTATATCAAAGAAAGTAGATTAATATTGAATGAAATATTTTCAAACAACACCTATGCTTGAGGAGAACTCATTTGGATAAATGATAGAATCTCAATCTTTTTATGAGACTTTAAATGCAATAAAGAATCGTTCTAATAATCCTTATGCCAATTATTATAATCCTCGTTGGAAGAATCATCCAAACTTTAGTTGGGAGTAACAATAATTCTAATGCTGCAAGTCTGCAATGGGGAAACAATACTGCAAACTCATTGGAAAACTCCAATAATCAAGGGAATTAAGCTTATAAACCTTATTACCCATCAAATTTAATAATTTGTAGAGTAACGAGAAAAAAGTTATTAATGGAAGAATTGATATTGCAAATGGGAATTCAATTACAAATTTAAGGAGCTGCAATCAGAAACATGGAAAATTAATTGGGATGTATTGATGTCGCACTTAGCAATAGACCTCCAAGAACATTGCCTAGTAATGTTGAAGTGATTCCTAAAGATCAGAACAAAGAGAAAATTAAAGCTATTCAACTAAGAAGTGGAAAAGAATTAGAAAAGAGAGTTCAACAAGAAGTTGAAGTTGAGAAAGATGAGGTGTAAAATGAGAACTCAGGTGAAGATTTTCATTTTGAGATATGAAGTCCTATTAAACCAATGAAAATCACTATAGAAAAACCACCACTTTCATTTCCTCAAAGATTGAAGAAGAAAAATAGAGACAATCAATTTTCAAAATTTTTGAAAATTTTGAAGAAATTAATGATAAACATGTTGAAGCTTTTGAACAAATGTCAAGCTATGAAAAGTTCATGAAGGATATACTTAATAAGAAAAGAAAGTTTATGGATAATGAGACTGTTGCACTCAGTGAAGAGTGTAGCGCTATAATTCAGAAAAAGCATCCTAAAAAACTTTCGCTGGATAGATTGGTTGGGCATAAGTATTTTTCATTTTTCATTTCCTTTTTTGGACTGGATGTTGGATAGATTGGCTGGGCATATAGATTAGATGGGCATAAGTATTTTTGTTTTCTAGATGGATATACTGGTTATCATCAAATACCTAATTATGTAGAGGATCAAGAGAAAGAAACATTTACTAGTTTTTATGGAATGTTTGTTTTTCGGTTAATGTCCTTTGTATTATGTAATGCACCTGCAACATTTCAAAGATGTGTAATGTCAATTTTTAGTGATTCTTTTTAGTGATTCGATTAAAAAAGGGATTGAAGACTTTATGGATGATTTTTCTATATTTGGAACTGCATTTGAATTATGTCTAAATAATTTAGAGAAAGTTATGGAACGTTGTGAAAGGACTAATCTTGTATTGAACTGTGAAAAACGTCAATTTATGGTTGCAGGAGGAATTGTGCTTGGACATAAAATTTTAGAAAATGAGATGGAAGTAGATCCTGCAAAAATACATGTTATATCCAACCTATGTTATATCAAACCAACCTCCACCAACTAAAGTAAGAGGAGTTAGGAGCTTTTTAGGACATGTTGGATTTTATGATAGATATATTAAAGAGTTTTCAAAAATTACTAAGCCTTTATGCCAACTTCTGGAAAAAGATACAAAATTTGACATTAATCAAGATTGCCTTAAAGCCTTTAAAACTTTAAAAGAAAAAATTGATCAGTGCCCCTATAATTATTTTACCTGATTGGGAGAAACCTTTTGAATTAATGTGTAATGCTAGTGATTATGCAATTGAAGTTGTTTTAGGGTAGAGATATGATAACATTTTTAAAGTCATATACTATGCTAGTAAGACTCTTAATGATGCTTAGATTTATTACACCACCACTGAAAAAGAATTATTAGCTATTGTGTATGCTTTTGATATGTTTAGATCATATCTGATTGGAGCTAAATGTGTTGTGCATACTGACCATCCACCTATTAAATATTTGATGCAAAAGAAGGATGTTGAACCAAGATTAATTAGATGGGTACTTCTTATGCAAAATTTTGATTTTCTAATAGTCGATAGAAAAGGGACTGATAATCAAATTGTTGATCATCTCTCTAAGCTAGAACAGGAAGAAATACTTGATTTAGAAAAAGAAATTAATAAAACTTTTCCTGATGAACAACTTTATGCTGTAAAAAGATGGGAAATATCTTGACATGTTGATATTGTAAATTATATTGTTAATGGTATTTTACCATATGAACAGACAAAACATCAGGAATAGAAATTCATTCATTATGCAAAATCTTATTTTGGGATGATCCTTATATGTATAAATAATGTAAAAATTTATTAATGAAACGATGTGTGCCATATAAAGAAATTCACGAAATTATCCAAAAATGTCATCATTTTAAATTTGGATGTCACTTTGGGAATGATAGAACTGTTCATAACATTTTGCAATCTCGATTTTATCAGCCTACTATATTTAGAGATGTTAATATATACATAAAAACTTGTGATCAGTGTCAGAGAGTAGGTAATATTTCAAAAAGAAATGAATTACCTCTAAATTTTAATTTGGAAATTGAAATTTTTGATGCATGGGGATTGGATTTTATCAGACCATTTATGTCTTCATTCATATATTTGAATAAGGAACCAAGCTCCAATTCATTAAAATTAAAGGAAACTAGTTACAATGAGGAAAAAAGAGGGCCTTTAAAAGGAGGCAACTTCTCAAAACATCAAAGAGGAGCTATCTAATACAGGGAGGAGACAAAAGATCACTAGATAGTAGGAAATCCAGTGAGAAATCCAGTGAAGGAAATCCAGTGAGGGAGGAATCCTTCTGCTCACCAAAGGTTCTTCAGTGTAAAGACCCCTTCTAGCCAGCTAATTGGAAGGTCCGTTTCCTTCTCTGTGGATATGAAAAAACAACTTTATAGAGTAATTCTTCAGCAATTGATGAATTTCAGAAATCTCCCAGAAATCCAGCAGATTAAGTTTCAGGGAGTGTCACAAGAGTGCTTGATAATGTTAATGAGCAACAAGGAGTCAGATTCAACCTACAGCTGGTTGAATTGGCAAGTTCTGGCTAAATTGAGGGCTCAAAAAATAGCTTGACATTCAGCTTCAAGAGGATCCATAGCTATAACAGGATATTGAAAATACAAGGTGCACCTCCCCTCATGATTGCTGAAGACACCACCAATTCCAGCATAATGAGATTTGTAGCTACCATCAGTGTTAACTTTTATCCATCCATACTTGGGAATAGACCCGACAAATTTTCAAAGCTTTGGTAATGGAAGGATTAGAAGAGGGGCTCAGCTCCAACACAGCTCCAAAGTTTTTAAATTTAATCAATTTTTGTACATAGACAATACAATTTAGACCCACCTTCATTGGCTCTAAAGGAGAAGCTTCATACTTCAAGTGGTTTCTAGCCATCCAAACAAACCAAGCCACAATGTTTGGGATATCTTAAAGTTTGATTACCCTCCAATCAGACCAGCAATTATAGAATACATCTCATGATAGATTCATAGTTGGAACATTCAAAGAATATGATCAAACATAAAATTTTTAATTCTTCCTTTCATAAGAAATACCCCTAGATACTTCACAGGAAGATGGCTATTGGTAAAGCCAGTGAAGTTATAAACCCAGGTGTTAAACTCACTCTTGCATTGTTTGTTGAAAATAGTAATGCACTTCTGATCATTCAACTTCATTCCAGAGGCATCCTGAAAATTCTCCAAACTTTGCATGAATAATCTAACAGTGGATTTGGAAGCTTTTGAAAATATAATGATATCATCAACAAAAGCCAAGTGATTAATTAAGATGGAAGATCTATGACTATAAAGGGAGTGTGGTTTCCTGGCTATCATATTATTCAAAATTCTAGATAAGTAGTCAAAAGCCAGAATAAATATGATAGGGGATAGGGGGTCACCTTGTTTGATACCTCTTGATGCACTGAAAAACCCATGTGAAGTTCCATTAATGAAGACATAATGGAAATTATTAGCCAGCCATCTATTGATTAGAGAGATAAAAGAAGGGAAGAAACCTCTGACAATGAGAACATGTTCAATAAACTTCCAACTGATTGTTTTATAAGCTTTTTTGATATCCAATCTGAGAATTAAGTTACCTCGTCTAGTGATTATGTCCAAATCTAATACTTGAGCCAAAAGAATATTATCAACAATACTTCTATCTTTGATGAAGGCTGCCTGATTCTTGCAGATAAGTTGATTCAAATGGGGTTATAATCTATGGACCAGGACTTTGCTCATTATCATTGAAATATCAGAGGTGAGGCTAATGGGTCTGAAATTTTCCCATTTGTGAGGAGTTTTTTTCTTTGGGAACCAAAGTAATAGTAGAGGAGGAGAAATATTTGGGGAGATCAGCCCCCCCACTGTGGAGTGTTGCAATGACATCTCCCTTCACAATCAGCCAGGCCTTTTTATAAAAGTCTACTGTGAACCCATCAGGTCCATCTACTTTGGGTCTGTCAATAGAATTCAGTGCTTCCCATATTTCCTTTTCATTAGGAATATCAGTGAAAGAGAGGCTTTGGGTGAACTCCCTTTCCTTATCATATAAGGTGAATTGAATGATAGGTTGAGTGGCAGGAGGTTTTTTTAAAATGTCTTATTTAACAGCATTACCATCTATGCCTTCAGCAGTTGTAATCCAGTGACCCTCATGAGAAAGGATTTTATGAATGGTGTTGCATTTCCTCCTATAGTTGATGCAAGCATGGTAATATTTAGAATTTCTATCCCCATCACAAAATTTCATTATATTGGCCTTCTGAGCATAGAAATCCTCCTGCATATTGATTGCATCCAACAGATATTCATTAGCAGAATGATGATCAATTTCAGACCCATTGTCAGAGGTCATGAGCTGCTCTAACTGTAGTACCTTCTGTTCAGCTTCTAGAACTTTACTATCAATATTCCCTACCACTTCCCAATTCCATTTAGAAATATGTTTACTGACTTTTTTTATGTAAAATCCATAGTTTGATACCATGGATGTGATGATGAACATCTGCCTAAGCCATCGAGACTTGATTAAGAAAATCCCCATGCATGGACCACATATTAAGATATCTGAACTTGGCTTTACATTTAGAAGTGTTGGAAGATATCTGAATGAGTAAGGGTCTATGATCATATCCACTCGTAGCCAAGTGTTGGACAGATGTGTGGAGGAAATCTCTGAACCAAAAATCATTCACCAAAACTCTATCCAGCCTCTCGCAAATCTTCCCCCTTCTCCATGTGTACTTAGGACCAATAAAAACCAAATCAAAAAGTACAGCAGACTGAATATTGTCATTGAAAAGGTTCATAAGGTTGATATCAGGAGATCTCCCACCCTTCTTCTCATTAGGTGAAGAGAGGCAGTTGAAGTCACCCCCAACAATCCAGAACTCCCTTATAGAATTATTGAAATCTTGTAACTGTTGCCAAAGTTCATGTCTAGTAGTGGATGTACAGCCAGCATAAATGAAAGTAGCAAAGCCATAATAGAAATTTAAGTTAATCTTCGAGTGGATAAATTGGTCTCCCTCTTTGAGAGCAGTACATTGAATTTCCTGTCTGCAAAAAAGCCAAATTTCACTGTTAGTGTTGACAATAAGTTGAAATCCAAGGAATTTCCTCACAATTTTGTTGACATGTTTAGTTATCATAGGTTGAAGTATTGCAATGATCCAAGGTTTATACATCATATTAAGGGCCAGAATTCTATTAAGGGATTTAGGATGTGCTAATCCCCTAACATTCCAATAGATTAGGTTCATTAACCAATTGAGGTGGACTTTCCCCTCCTCCTAGTTCTAACAGCGCTAGAAGAGAGAGGGAGGTCTTCCTTCAAAGAAGAAGAAGAAGGAAGTAGGTTCTTTAATTCCAAAGGAATTTTCTTCTTTTTTTGTTTTCTGAATTTGCCATCCCTCTTCTAAATTTTTTAGCCAATTGCAATAGCAAAGGATCCTCCTTAGGTATATCAATAGTTGTTTCTCTTTGTTCAACAAAAGGTGTTGGAAGAGCAGTACACTGGATCTGTTCAACTTGAGTAGATTGTGGGATAAGGTGAAGTTGCTCAGTCAGGGGTTTTAGAACATTTTGAAGAGAATTATTAGGGTGCACAACCTCTTTTTCCATATTCTGAGGTAATTCAGCCAACTCTAGTAAAGTATCCTCCTGAGTCCTTGTCCATGGAACTTCATAATCTTGGGCAGCAATTCCAGCAACAGCTGGAAACTCAATTCCTTGTGCCTCTAAACCCCCAGAATTTGGTCTAAGGAGCTTCCTTTTGAGGTTGGGATGAAGTCTAAAGCACTTCTCATCAGTATGGCCAAACATTTTGTAGTGATGGAAATAATAAGGCCTTTATTCAGCTATGATTTTCTGCCAATATCCACTATGTTCAGTACCTAACCAAATTTCCTCCACAACTGTTAAGGGAAGATTTCTTTCAATCAGGATTATAGCTACTGAGGGTCTGGATAAATTGAAGGTGGGGGCATCCAACTTCAAAGGTCTTCCCAAGGCTTTGCCAATGTTGAAGAGAACTTTATGGTTGAAGAAATGGAGCTTATGTCAAGGTAACTTAAACCAAATTGGGACAATGGGTAATTCTTTACCTTCTTTATTGGGGTCAAAATTAGGAGTCCACTTTAATAGTTTCATTGAGATGCCTTCAATCAAAATAGATTGTTTAGAGAAAATTCTAGCACAGTCTTCTTCCCTTGTGAGGTTGATGAGAATATGATCAAGAAGACCCACTTTCCAGGCCCCTTTAAATTTCAGTCCATAAAAAAATCTTCTCACAGATTCCATTTTAGGATGGCCCAATTGAAATTTACTGATTAAGGTGAATTTATAACATTCAGTTAGGCCATTTAAGTCCTCCTCAGTATAGTAGATAGCCATTTTCCCACTTTTCTTGCATATAGGTTTGAATAGAGGGGCATTACCCTCATGGTACTCTTGAGGAAAAATCAAGTCATCAGGACTTTGAACATTATCATATTCTTTCCCAACAATGTCAGCAAAAGTGGCCTTAGCCCACTGAATATTTGTGGCTATATGAATTGTATTAGGGTCAGTCATCTCTGAAAGAAAATCCCACAACACAGAAACTATCAAAGGGTCAAGGTAACTAGTGGAGCTGTCGATTTCAAGCAAATGAGTAGTAGATGGAGAAGTAGAGCAAGGAAAAGTAACAGCGGAGACAAAACAGAAGAGAAAAACCCAAGTAACCAGACAAACAAAAGAACAACAGTGGGGCTAAGCAAGGGAACAGTAAATATTTGAAAAAATCGAAGCATGGGAAGAGGTAAAGAGCTAGATAAAAGCAAAACTTGAAGAAACCACTGATGAGAGGAGAGAAAACTAGTTGAACTTGAGAAGGCAGCAGGGATTAGGCCATCAGCAACAACAACTAGATCCATTCTGCCGAAATCCTAGTAGAGCACCAGAGAAACCAGCTGCCACTCATGATGATATATAAATATGTATATAACTATGGATCACGCCATTTTCCCATTCTAACGCATATTATACACCAGCTTCCACATCAAACTATTCATCACAGACATCATCACTACCGCCATCACAGCCGTAATCAAACCATGGATCAACACCATTATCTCAATCAACCTCATATTATACATCAGCCACCACATCAAACTATTTATCATAGGCATCATCCCCGCCACTTCCACCAGAATCAAACTATGGATCAACACCATTGTCTCAATCTTCCTTATATTATACATCAGCTACCACATCCAACTATTCATCACCTCCACCGCAGCCACAAAACTCTTACTATTCCCCTAAGACAACACAACCTCCATTAAGCAATTTCTACTATGAAACACAGATTACACAACCTCCATAGAGCTATGGTGGTTCAGTGCAATCACAGTTAGGCTATGCGTCAAGCTATCTCAACCATTCAAATGAGTTGATTCATCCATTTAATCATTCATCTGAGATGTCTCAGCAGACTTCAAGTACATCGATGATGCACTCATGGTATTCGTCGAAGACTACACAGCCTGCAAGCCACTATGGATCTCCACCAGCTGTTAATTATTCTTTCGGGGCTCCACATCAAAAAAAATATTATACTACTCAGAAAGCAGATCCTGCATCAGGCTATGCCCCAACTCAAAATAATTCAACAAGAAATTGTGAGACGTTTGAGCCTTCCTCTAAACTGCGGTCAGACTATGAGTCTGGAAGGGCAACCAACTATTAGGATTAAATCTCTCTTTTCTCTCTAAAATTTATGTAAGGTAATTTAAACTTTTATAACTATGGATAATAAGTTTCGTTGATGCTGTTGTTTTTAGAATATTACGGTGGATTTATGGACTACAGAGACTTGATAAGTTTGCTGCTGGGGGCGGTC
>NW_018251724.1:13354-18174 GCF_001263595.1 Phalaenopsis equestris | reverse complement strand
CCATGTAGGAGGGTACCAATAGATAGTAGTAACTTTGGGAGAGTGAGGCCTTTCAGTAGGAGGAAGAGAGCAGATGCAAGGAAACTTCTGATGAAGTATTAATTTATGTAGGTAAGAGATGCAGTTTCTAGTCACTTGAGACATGGAGATAGGTTGAGCATCAAATTTGGCCTTGTTTCTAACCATCCAAAGTAACCAGGCCACCATGAAAGGTATAGTTCCAATCTTGGCAGAGTTCTAACTCCTCTAGCAGAAAAGTACATTGAACCATTCCAATTGCATGGTATTAATGTTGAGATACTTAATTAGGTTAGTCCAAACCTGTTGAGCAAAGCAACATTTGAAGACTCCTCCTCCTTTCCCCTTAAATAACATTGAGATTGGCCTCCCAAGCCTCTAAGATTAAGTATGCCATCAGTAGGGAGGAGCCATTAATCATTCTCCAGCTGAAAAAAGACATAGATGGGGACAAACTTCTGTGCCAAATTAAGTCTCCCCAAGGTTTATGCTCCCAGGTGTTTAGATGGATTAAGTTAGTTAGGATTTGATGCACAAAACCCTACCAAACCATTTTATCAGCTCTAGATCTGTCAAACTAATTTCTGCTAATATGCATAGCAGACTTTTCCTGAAGAATAGTTTTGAGAATAGGCAATGACCAGGAATTGTCCTCCCAGCAATCAACCACTTGTAATTGGGTGTTAATATAATTGGGTTGGGTTTCAACAGCTCTTTGGGACACCAAGAGTCCAGCCAACAATTGATTTTACCTTTGCCAAGATCCTTGAGAACTAACTCTTAAGCTTGATTCCTGATTTTAAGCATTTGGACCCAAAGTCTAGAGTCCTCAATCTTCCTTTCCATAGTGCAAGGATGACTCTCTTTACAATACTTACTCACCATAAATTTTGCCCAAAGAGAATGCTTCTCTCTAAATTTGATCCAATTTTGCAGAGGTTATGAAGAAAGTGCTGCTGTCCTCTAAAACCTATGCCACTTGCCAAAGTGGGTTTTGCTAATTTTTTCTAGCTAGCCCAGTGAAGTTGCTGCCTCTGACCGGCCTAGAGAAATCTATTGAAAGCCCTTTCCATTTGTAGTTGAGTACTTTTCTTCATAGTAGTCATTTGGAGTATATAGGAAGGGAAATTAGTTATTATACTCTTTAAAAAAGTTATTTTACCTCCATTAGAAAGAAAAGAGTGTGTCCAACTAGATAAAGTGGTAGAAATTGTTCCTAGCACATCCTCAAACTGAGTTTGTTTAGATCTTCCTTTGATCAGCTGAACTCAAAGGTACTTAATAGGCAATTTAGAACTAATGAATTTGGTGTAATCAAGAATTCAATGCTTTTACCCCAATGGAGTAGACTTGTTAAAGTAAATACTACACTTACATGGGTTAAAAAACATCCTATAGTGCATTTGGAAAATCTATAGTCATTTTACTACTTTCTTCACTGCATACTTGTTAGCACTAGAGAACACCAGGATATCATGTGCATAAATTAAATGAGAAACAACAATTTTAGATTTATTACGGTATCTGACATAACTGAAATGGAGGAGGTTTTTATTGAGCATTCTAGGGAGGTGGTCCATAGCTAAAATGAAAATTGTGGGAGATAGGGGATCCTCTTGCTTTAAACCTCTAGAACTAGAAAATTGTCCCCAAGTTTGCCATTAATTAGGATAGAATGGTTGTTGTCCTTAAGCTACCTATGAAATAGAGTACACAATTTATTTGTATTTGAAAAACCTCTAGTAGAGAGGGCCTCCAAGATGAAATCCCAGCACATAGTGTCATAAGCTTTCCCTTCCTGATCTCTAATTTATAAATTATGTTTCCACTGTTGCAGGGTTTATCCAAATACAAAAGCATCTCCTGAGCATGAAGCACATTATCAGTGATAGATCTACCTTTAATAAAAGTGGATTGATTCTCACAGATAAGTCTTCCAAGGTGAGGTTCAAGTCTGCCAACCAAAATTTTGCTGATCAATTTACTGATAACAGAGGTGAGACTGATGGGCCTATAGTCATTCCAATTCTTCTGGACAACTAATTTATGGATGAGAACAATACTTGAAGCATTGAAATAAGGAGGTATAGTGGATCCAAGAAAGAAACTTTGGATAGCAGAAACTACCTCATCTTTTATAATCTCCCAGGATTTCTTGTAAAAATCTACTGTAAATCCATCTGGACCAGCAGATTTAGTACTATCAATAGTATGGAGTGCCTGCCAAATTTCAAGAGCAGTAGGAAGGTGATCCAAAGTAAGGTTGGAGGTGTATGAAATATCTTCAGTAGGATGTTGTGAATGGTATTACAATAGTTTTCAATGGACACTCTTTGGGTTTTAGGTTCAGTTAAAATTTGCTGATAGTAATTGACAGCATCAAGAGCAATGGAATAATTATCAGAGAGCCAGATTCCTGTAGAGTTCTGAATGCTGTGAATGGTATTACACTGTCTTCTATGCTTAATACAAGCATGATAAAGTATTATGTTCCTATCCCCTTCCTTATAATGGCTTATGACAGCTTTTTGCTTCAAGAATTTATCCTGTCTATCAATGGCAGTAAGAAGCTTTTCTTGGGAAGCTAATAACAAAGTCTCTTCCCCACCTTCTTCTAAAACAATCTTCTCCATCTCCAACACCTCCTTTTCAGCATGCTTCACAGTAGCAAAAACATTACCAAAAGTAGTCCAACACCATTTTTTTCAAAGCCTTGCTAGTATTTAAATGCAGATGAACAAGGTTAGACCAAGGATCCAAAATGGAAGAACTATTCCAAGAAGTAGTCACAGTATTAAGGAAAGAATTATGATCAGACCACATATTTAGATATCTAAATGGGGCAGGAGAGTTAGTAGAGTCATTAGCAGTGATGGAAATTAATATAGTCCTATGATCAGAACCTGCAAGGCTTAAATGAGTAACAAAGGTATGTAAGAAATGTTGACACCAAATAACATTAACCAAAATTATATCAAGTGAACTCCAATATCAAATAAACTAGCTTGAAGATGTTGTCAAAAAATAAATTTATTTTGGCTAAATTAGGGTGTCTTCCACCAGACATTTCAGCAGAGGTAGCAAAAAAATTAAAATCTCCTCCCACTAGCCAGCAAGAATCTATAGAATTACTGATATTATGCAAAGATGCCCAAAGTTCCCTTCTATCAGCCTTGGTACAACCAGCATATACAAAGGTAGCAAAACCATTGTGTCCACAGGTATTAAAAGAGAAATGAACAAACTGAGGATGATCAACCTGAATATTCCAAATGACCTCCTTCCTACAAAAAATCAAGATTTTATTATTTATGTTAGGAAAATTTGAATATCCAACAAACCTAAAAAAGATTTGTTGTGGATATTTATGAACCAAAGGCTCAAGGATAGCAATATACCAAAATTTATGTTTTTTATTGAGATGTAAAATTCTTTTCATGGCAGAGGGGTGAGCAATGCCCCTGACATTCAAACAAAGAAAATTAATCATGTTGAGATGATGGGTGTGAAGAAGACTGGGATCTAGATCTAGTCCTCCCCCTGGTAAGTTGGATGGGTGCCTTCCTTTGAGAATTTTGAGAACTGCCAGTCTGATAATTTTCAGCCAAACTTTTCATCTCTTCCAAAGCAGGTTTCTTTTTCTATCTTGCTTTCTAAACTTGCCAATCTTGCTCCATTATTTGCTGCATTTCAACCATTATATTTTCATATGGTCTTATAGGTTTTTTTGGGGTAACATGATGAGTGTTAGCAGCTTTTTCCTGCGCAGATTTATAGGATTTTGGAGAAGGCACAATGCTGCATTCCCCTTCTTCAAGTTGTGGACTAGCAGATGGTATAAGCTCAGGGATTTCCTTAGAAGGTGTAATGTGTACATTCTAATAATTAGTGGTAGCTTCAGTTCTTTTGATTGCTTCCAAATCAGTGGAATGTATTGCTACAACAGTATTCTCAGGGAGCTTGTTTTTAGTACCAGTAATAGCTCCATTTTCCTTGAGAATTGTAGTTTTCTTCTTGTGGGTAGGATGTAGCCTGTAACACCTGTCAGAGGTGTGCCCAAACATTTTTTAATGAGGGCAATAGTAAGGTTTTTGCTCCACAACAATTTTCTGTCAGTGCCCCTCCTCTTTAGACCCAAGCCAGATTTCCTCCACCATAGGAAGAGTGATGTCCCCTCCACCAGAATTCTTGCCACTGAAAGTCTAGATAAATTAAAAGTGCAAAATTCCATCTTTAATGGTCTCCTTAAAGCTAACCCAATGTTAAAAAGAACCTTATGATTAAAAAAATGTAAAGGAAGTCCAGGTAACTTAAACCAAATTGGGACAGTAGGATTCTTTGTTGGGATCAAAGTTAGGTGTCCATTTAACAATATTCATGGGGATTCCATGCATAAAGACTATTTGCTTGGCAAATAGTCTAGCATAATCTTCTTCTAATGCCAATTTCATCATGATATGCCTGTCATCAACCAGTCTCAATTGCCAAGCACCAACAAATGGAAAGTTGTTAAAAAATCTTCTAACAACTTCCATTTTGGGGTGACCTAGTTGGAATTTGCCAATGAGAATAAATTTGCACTTAGCCTTTAGAGTGACCAGTTCCTCATCATTATAGTAGATAGCAGGCTTGCCCTCCTTTACAACTAAGGGGTTAATAAGCTTAAAGGTTTCTTTACCAACTGCAGCATCATGAAGAGATTGTGGGAAGACCAGGAGTTCAGCTTCAAGCATATAATCTTGACCCTTGCCAAAACCCTAGCAGAGCACCAGGGAAGCCAGCCGCCAGACAGCATCAAGAGC
>NW_018251724.1:0-13283 GCF_001263595.1 Phalaenopsis equestris | reverse complement strand
TATATTGCAGTGGATTATGTTTCAAAATGGATTGAAGCAATCGCTTTACCTAGATGTGATGCTCGGAGTGCTTCAAAATTTTTAATTTAAAATATTTTTACAAGATATGAAATGCCGAGAGTAATCATTACAAATGTAGGATCACATTTTAGGAATGAAACAGTTGTAAGTTTAGTGGAAAAATAAAATATAATGCATAAAATTGCAATTATTTATCATCTTCAAACTAGTGGTTTAGCAATCGTGAAATTAAGAGAATTTTGGAAAAGAGTGCTAATCCTAGTAAAATGGATTGATCTACTAGATTGGATATTGCATTATGGGCATACAGGATAGCCTATAAGCACACTTATAGGAATGTCCCCTTATAGATTAAATTTTGGGAAGACTTTTCAGTTGCCAGTGGAATTGGAGCATAAAGCTTATTGGGCAATAAAAGAATTCAACTTCAATTTGAAAGAAGCTGGTGAGAAAAGATTACTGCAATTAAATGAGCTTGAGGAAATTAGGAGTGAATCTTACGATAATGAGAGGATTTATACGGAAAAGATGAAAGAATGAAATGATCGGAAGTTAATAAAAAGGGAATTTAAACCTGGACAAGAAGTTTTATTATACAATATAAGGTTGAAATTATTTTCAAATTATTTTTTGGAAAATTGAGGTCTAGGTGGAAAGGGCCATTCAGAGTTATAAAGTCTATCCCTATAGAGAAGTTAATATTGAGGACCCAAGACTAGAAGAATAATTAAAGTGAATGGGCATAGATTGAAACCATATTTTGATAGTCAAAGACCAGCTTTTAAGGAGACTGTAATGTTGGGTCACACATTGAGTCAGCCTGAATAGACTGAGAATGTTGGGCTGATGACATTAAACCAACCGCTTTATGGGAGATGGGAGGCAACCCATATGTATTGTTGTTTAGTTTGCTTTAGAGTTTTTTTTATTTAAAATATTTTACGTATTTTATGTTTAAGCCATTATGTAGTTGGTGTATTTGAGAAAAATATTTAAAAACATCTTTATTTGCCTAATTTTATGGAAAAATTGAGAATTTACTAGATCAAAATAAAAAAGATTGGCGCGTGGTGCGCCACTTTCCAGAAAGCTGGTGCATGATGTGCCAGATTGACATATGATGCGCCGTGGTGACAAAAACGACTTAAAAAAGTTCTAATGGTGGTTTTTTGCGGGATCTTCTCCTTATAACTCTCAAAAATCAAATCCTAAGTCTATTTTAAGGGGGAGAACAAGGGAAGGGCCCCTAGATTTCAAATCTAATGGCATCCCGCTACGAGATATGAAATTTTATACAGAGAAAGTTCATCAATTTTGATGCAAAAAAATTACATGATAGAGTTATAGTGAAGAAGAGGCTAATCAAAGAAAGGGGATTTGTCAATCGCAGTTTCAACATAATGAATACTCGAGTGGAAGAGATTATTGCACAAACATATTGTGAAGTGCTTTGCTACACTTCTGCCACTATAGCCATCCTAGTGGTGAAAAAGTTTTATACAAATGTTCATGGGATCAACCAAGGAACAATCTATGTGTGAGGCAGGTTTGTGTAGTTCATTCCTTCAAAAATGAACAAGATTTTTATGATTGAGAATGTGCTTATCTGTCATTATGCAAATTTTACCCCTACGAGAGATAATATGAATTAGCTCTAACGATACCTTTACGGATGAAGATACAAATTGGGAGGCCAGAGATGATGGGAATATAAGTTTTTCAACACATTGTTAAATCATGTTTCTAAGGCACGACACTTCTTCATTGCATCAAAATTACTACCCATCATGAAGATCAATAAGGTAACTAAGAAGAGTGTCATTCTGAACTTTTGCATTCAAACTATAAAACCTATTGATATTTGGAGCCATAATTGTAAAATTGGTTTTGGGTTTGATTGTGAATGGATTTGCAACTAGACTAGGACATCCATCCATTATTTTTTGACTATGCAGTCAATTACAAGTACCTTATGAAAGTTGGGAAAAAGTGCTACTTCCTTGGAAGCCGATGGATCCAAAAGTCTATTGTAACTGCATTGGAATGGGAGATGAAAATGATATGAATGTGCTGATGGATCATGGATCTCAGAATTCATCACTTATTCAGCCCTACTACAATTCAAATGCAACTTTAAAAATGATCAAGAAGATATATAAAGAGGTGGAAAATCTTATGCATCTGATTGCAAATATTTATGAAATGCTGGATCATCTGGATTGAAAACTAACGAAACATTTTGAATATATTATGCGTATTGAAGATGGTTTGGTATGTAAGTTCAAGAAAAATGCTTGGATTGAGGATGATTTAACTGATGAGTTTCCATATCGACCCTTCTAAAACCTGTATATGAACTACCAATTGATGGGAGATATCCAGAAGGATGAGAGTGAAGAAGATGTTTGAAATTAATCTATGCATGGAACGTTTTGTTTAGTACTGCTTATTTTAGTTACTTTGTAGAGTTGTGTTGAGTTAGATTGAATTTCCTTTCTATTGTTGCACTATCTATGTTTATTCTTTGTATTTTGATGATTAGATTTCAGTGTTAGAATTTTGGTTTACTTTAGAACACTGAATTTGATGTTTGTTGGCTTGAAAAATGTTAGTTTGTAATAGCGTGGATTTTATATATAAATATGAGTTTTGTATTTTTTGTGAAGATTTAGTGTTAGAGTGATGTTTATGTATGTTTAGAAATGTTCATTTAAGTTAATTAGAGGTTTATGTAAAGCAGTACGAAGTAAATTTATATAGAAATTGAAATCTGGTGAATTTAAGCTCTGACGCATGATTTGCCAGATTGTCTCATGATGCGCCGATTTACATAGCACTGATGCATGATGTGCAAAGTCCCGAACACGCCAGATCGCCTAAAAACCACAAAATTGCACGAACAAGCTCCATTTTCACTGCTTGGGTTGTCTCCTACCTCTAAACCATGTTTTGAGGATGGTAGAGAAGATTTCAAAAGCCAAAAATCATAGATTTCATCTTCTCTTAGTAAGAGCTTCACTTTAACTTAGAAATTTTTTTTTCACTATGGATTTTTACTACATTGTGGAAGATCCAAAATTTGGGATTTTTAATGAAAGATTGAATAAAACTCATGGGGAAAAGTTTCTTACCAAATAATCTTGCTAGAGTAGTTAGATTTTTAATTGAGTAATTTATTTGGAATTTACTTGGATTTTCGTAAAATTTCCAATGGCTCCCTGAATTAAGAGAGAAAGTCTGTCAAATGATTATGATGCACAAAAGTTTGTTAACTTCAAAGCCCAACATAGTTATAATACTCAAATGGAGACCAGAAGATTGATCCAAGAATGCGCGTTTGCAAACCCGGAACGGGCATTTGCAAACCCGGGTGGCGAGATCGAAAGGTTCATCCTTGCCAGAAATTGGGAAAGATTTTGCTACTTCACTGTAGTAGTGATTGTCCCCATGATTCAGGAGTTCTACACTAATCTGAGGTTCACTGAGAGTGACCACTGAGAGTGACTACATACTGGTTAGAGGTAAGCAAATTGAATTTACTGTTGGTCGTATCATTTCTTTTTATGGGTTGAGAAACATATTTCATGATGAGGACGCTGCATTCCTGAAGACTGATTCATCACTGGATGATGTGATTGCCTTTTTGACTGATGAAAGAGGAGAGTAGAAGATTAAGAATAACAAAATAGTTAACTTCCCCGCTTCCATGTTGACTATTCGGTCTAATGTAGGGCATCACTTCATCTCTGCTAAATTATTGCCAACGAATCATCTTGCCGATGTTATGAAAGATATAGTGGTGTTGAAAAATTGCATTCAGAACAAGAAAGCAATAGATGTTGGCGCACTCATAGTTCATCATGCTTGGAGTATAGCTGGTAGCTCTATAGCTACTAGTTTGGGATACCATGCTCTAAATTTCACTTTATGTGAACATTCAGGAGTAGAGTCCCATAGAAATGAAGAAAGATTGCAACCACAAAATCCTATGAGGAGGCATATGATTCAGAGAGTTGAATCATTTGTTGAATCTATAGGTGGAAGAAGGAATAGGCCCTGCTGCAGGGGCATCCAATTCTAGATATATATCACTTGAAAGTATTATGGACCAACTGATGATTCAACAGATGGATATAGTAAATATTCAAACTCAGTTGGGAGAGATAGGAACTAGGAATGCATATAATGATGAATATCAGCAGAGGAGAGTTCAACGTGATTTTGAGTTTGAAATTGACATGGTAAGACACCTTAGGGGTGAGCCCAATGTGGAATTTCCTACTTTCCCCAGTTTCACTCCATATGCTCCTATTCAAGATGAAGATGAGAAAGAAGAAGAATAAGAAGAAGTGGATGATGATTATGAAGATGAGGAAGGAGATAATGACTGATACTTTTATGAGTCTAGTGTAGTTTGTTTTTATGTTTGTTTGTTATTTTTGATTGAAATGTGTTGTATTTTCATTTGAGAACTGTTATAGTAAAAACTTTCATGTGGTGTTCTGGACATAGTTGTAATAATAACTGTAGACTTTTACTTTTTCTGGATTTTTAGCAATTTCAGTTTTGTTTTTTCAGTTTTAATATTTCTATTTTTAATTCTCAGCAAATTCATTAGAATTTATTATGTTTTATTTAATATTTTAAAGTCTGTATGTGTTTTTTAAAGTTAGTACCTACAGTATGCCAGAACCAATTTCATAATTAGCAAACCTCTACAGGTTAGTTTTTTATTTTCATTAGTGTTGTATGAATTTTTTTTTATACGTGAAATTTATGTTTTGTTGTGTCTTTCTCTTCAAGTCTGAGTAGTTCCCTCTATTTTTCTCCCTACTCTGAGATATGGTGAAATGAAGAGATAATATGATGTGCCAATACTAAAATATAAAATAAATTGTGATGATTTTTCAACTCCAAACTTAGTTTACATTTTGATCTGGCCAATTGAATTGTTAAAATATGTTGTGAAACATATGATCAGGGAAATGGTGTATGAGTTCTACAAAAGAGTGAGGATCATATTTGATTTCATGGAGGAGAAATTCGTTCATGGAATTAAGTGCAAGTAAATAGGAAAATATTCTTTGTTTGATATAGAATTGGAGAATCTTTTGGGTGACAAACTAAAAACCCCAATTCGGTCTTAGAGTTTAAAAACTAAAGCGAGAGTTAGCTTTCAGGTGAAGGGAAGAGCTTTGGAGTGGGAGCCAGTATCCTCCTAGCCTAGCCACAAATTTAAGGACTAAACCTATGATTAGCCAATGATTTTCTATGCACTGTATCAGGGTAGAGAATTATAATTTCTCTTAAAATATCCCGGTAGTTTTACAATAGCTTGTGCAATTGGTGAAAATTTTTATGGAAAAGCTTTATGTGATTTAGGAGTGAGTATCAATATTATGCCCTTATCGATCTTTAAACGTTTAGATTTTGGAGAATTTTCCCAGGAGAGATTTCCTCTACTATTGTAACTCTTTAGTTAGCTGGTCGATCAATAACTGATCCAAAAGGAGTTATAGAGGATGTACTAGTAAAAGTGAATAAATTTATTTTCCCTGCAGACTTTATAACATTTGATATGGAAGAAGATAAAGAGATTCCTATTATTTAAGGGAGACCATTTCTTGCAACAGGGAGAGCAAAAGGAGAATTAATAATGAGAGTTAATGATCAAGAAGTAAAATTGAATATAGCAAAAGCTATGAAATAGCCTGCAATAGAAAAAGCTAATGAATGTTTTAGGATGGAAGTAGCTGATTATCTGAGTAATGAATAGTTTAAGAATGAGTATGAAGATAAAGTAAAGCAAGAAGAAATTTTTGAGAATGAAGATGAAATAAAAAGAGAAGATTTGGATTATATTCATGGCAAATTTGAAACGTTAGAATTGTTGGAAAACTATAGTAAAAATTTTATTCCTTCAAGTATTAAACCACCTGAACTTGAATTAAAGATATTACTTGCCCATTTGAAGTATGTATTTTTAGGAGAGCCATCTCCATTGGCTGTTATTTTATCTTCTGAGTTAACTGAAATTCAAGAACAAAAGTTGATAGAAATGTTGAACAAGTATAAAAAGGCTTTTGGATGGACTTTAGCAGATATTAAGGAATTAGCCCTTCAATTTGTATGCACAGAATTTTATTAGATGAACAATATGAACCTAAAGCTGATTCGCATAGAAGATTAAACCCAATAATGAAAGAAGTTGTTAAAAAAGAGATTTTAAAATGGTTAGATGCTAGAATTATATCCTATTTCAGATAATATCAGATAGTGCGTGGGTAAGTCCTATTCACTGTGTTTCTAAGAAAGAAGGAGTGACTGTTGAAGAAAATGAGAAAATTGAATTAATATCAATTAGACAAGTTATTGGTTGGCAAATTTGTATTGACTATAGAAAGTTAAATATGACCACCAGAAAAGAACACTTTGCTTTTCCCTTTATAGACCAAATGTTGGATAGATTGGTTGGGACTGAGAATAAAGTTTATTGCTTTTTAGATGGATATACTGGTTATCATCAAATTTCAATTGCTTTAGAGGATCAAGAGAAAATAACATTTACAAGCCCATATAGAAATATGCATTTCGTAGAATGTCTTTTGAACTATGCAATGCACCTGCAACATTTCAAAGAAGCATGATGTCAATTTTTAGCAATTTTATAAAACATGGAATGGAAGTGTATATGGATGTTTATTCTGTATTTGGGACTTCAATTGAGTTATGTCTTAATAATTTAGAAAAAGTTCTGGAAGTATGTGAAAAAGTCAACCTAGTCTTAAATTGGGAAAAAATGTCAATTTATGGTTGCAAGAGATATTGTGCTTGCGCATAAAATTTCTGAAAAAGGCATGGAGGTTGATCCTGCAAAAATCCAAGTTATAGAAAAACTACCACCACGTACTAATGTTAAAAGGGTGAGAAGTTTTCTAGGACATGCTAGTTTTTATAGGCGCTACATAAAAAATTTTTCAAAAATTTCTAAGCCGCAATTCCAACTTTTAGAAAAAGATAAGAAATTTGATTTTGATGATGAATACATAAAATCATTTGATATATTAAAGAAAAAATTAGTCATTGCACACCCTGACTGGGAAAAATCATTTGAAATAATGTGCGATGCCAGTGATTTACTATTGGGGTTGTATTAGGACAAAGGCACGAAAAAGTTTTAAAGTTATATATTATGCTAGTAAAACTCTAAATGATGCTCAATTTAATTATACTACTACTGAAAGAAAGTTATTAGCTATTGTTTATGCCTTCGATAAATTTAGACCTTATTTTATTGGAACTAAATGTATAGTGCAAACAGATCATAATGCTATTAATTACTTAATGCAAAATAAGGTTGTTAAAATGTTAAACCAAGATTAATTAGATGGATAATTCTATTGCAAGAGTTTGATTTTACCATGATTGATAGAAAGGAAAATGATAATCAAATAACTGATCATTTGTCTAGAATAGAAATAGAAATACTAACTAATTTTGCAAATGAAATTTCAAAAAATTTCCCTGATGAACAGTTATATAGTATTGAGGAAATGGATATACTGTGGTATGCTGAAATAGTGAATTATATTGTAAGTGATATTTTACCACTTAATATGAAAAATACACAATTAGGGAAATTTATATATGATTAAAAAGACTATTTTTGGGATGAACTATATTTATACAAACAATGTAAATATTTAAGTTTTAGAACATGTTTGCCTTATAAAGACTTAACAACAAATTGAAAAATGTCATGATTCTGAATTTGAAGGACATTTTAGAAAAAATAGAACTGCATAAAAGAGTTCACAAGCTGGATTTTACTAGCCTACTCTTTTTAGAGTTGTTAATGAATATATTAAAACATGCGATCGATGTCAATGAGTAAGAAATATTTCTAGAAGAAATAAAATGCCTCTAAATTATATATTAGAAGTTGAAATTTTTAACGTATGAGGATTAGATTTTATGGGACCATTTATGTCTTCATTTGGAAATTTATATATATTTCTTACTGTTGATTATATTTTCAAATGAATTGAAGTTGTTTCTGTACCTAAATGTGATGCTAGGAGTGTTTCTAAATATTATATAAAAATATTTTTATAAGATATGGAATGCCAAGAGTAATTATTACAGATGGAGGAAGTAATTATTACTGATGGAGGATCTCATTTTAGGAATAAGATAATCAAAAAATTAATTAAGAAATATGATATTATGCATAAATTCTCTAATGCTTATCATCCTCAGACTAGCGGTCTAGCGAAGATATCAAATCGTGAAATTAAACGTATTTTAGAAAAAGCTGTAAATCCTTATAAATTGGATTACTCTACTAGACTACATACTACTTTATGGGCATATAGAACTGCTTGTAAGACTCCTATAGGAATGTCCCCATACAGACTGATATTTGGAAAAACATGCCACTTACCAGTAGAATTAGACCATGAAGCATTTTGGGCTATTAAGAAATTTAATTTTAATCTAAAAGTTACAGGTGAGAAAAGATTATTGGAATTCAATGAACTTGAGGAAATGAGAAATGAAGCATATGATAATGCAAAAAATTATAAAGAAAAAATGAAAATATGGCATGATTGGAAGATTAATCAGAAGAAATTTTAACCTGGACAAGAAGTTCTATTATATAATACAAGATTGAGATTTTTTCTAGGAAAACTGAAATCCAGATGGTTAGGACCATTTAAAGTGATTAAAGTCTATCTTATGGAACTGTTATTATTAAAGATCCTAACACTAGAAAAGGTATTTAAAGTTAATGGGCATCGTCTGAATCATTATTTTGAAGAGCACATACCTCAATTTAAAGAAGTTTTAATGTTAAGTCAAGCCAACTAAATAAATGGTGTGTCGGGCTGACGACGTTAAACCAAGCTCTTTGTGGGAGGAAACACATACATATATGTCTATGTATTATTATTTTGTTTGATAAGTGTCTTATATATAAGTAAATAATAATCCTAAACAATTGCATTTATTATAAATTAAGTCAAGTATTAGTATTGGAGAAAAATTTGGAATTAAATTTAACAAAAAATGAAAAATGGACATCAGCGCAGGTAGCACCAATCGAAAGTGCAGATGACATCGAGAGCGGTTTGACGGTTCATTCGATAGCAGTTTGATGGTTTAGGACAAATTTTGGCAGACTTTAGCTCAATTTCACTCTATAATAACTGTCGGGAGGTGTTTTTAAATTCCTAAAATCTTACTAGAATACTTCAAGGTACGAAGTTAACAATAAAAGAAAGTTTATTAGTTTTGACGTGCAGAGATTTTACGATAAAGTTATTATGAAGAAGATATTGATCAAGGAGAGAGGATTTGTTAATCATGGATTGGTCAATCCAAGTGCTCCAGTTGACAAGATCATTTTGCAAAGGCAATGGGAAGTTCTGTATTACACTACTGTTGTGGTTGTTGTGCCTATAGTGAAGGAGTTCTATGCAAACCTACGTGGAATTACCAAAGGAGTTGTCTTCATATGAGGTAAGGCTGTACCATTTACTCCTACGAGGATTAATTAATTGTATATGATAGAAAATGTTCAAATCTATCATTATACAAATTTCATTCCTATGCTAGATTTTATGCAAGATGGTTATAATTTTCTGACGGATGAAAGCGATATGTGGGAAGTACGAGATGAAGGATATATTAGTTTTCCTGCTTCATCACTTAATCCAATTTTGAAGCAGCGACATTTCTTTATTTGTTCAAAATTACTCCCTACTATGAAGATTAGTAGAGTCACCAAGGAAAATGCTATTTTAAAATACTATATTCAAATGGAAAAACCTATTGATATAGGATCAATCATATTTAAATCTTTTATGGGTATCATTATGAATGGGCCAATTTATAGACTTGGGCATCCTTCTACAATTTTTCTGATTTGCAGTCAATCCCAAGTGCCATATGAAAGTTGGGAAAAAGTTTTACTACCATAGAAACCCATGATCCTTATTGATGATCAGTATGTTGGTAATGGAAATGAAGCAGTAAATGCTATTATGGATCATTCTTCACATGTTTGAACTCCATTAATACCACCAACAGTAGGAAGTTTGCTTGCTTTGGAGAAGAAATTGAAGAAAATTGAAAAGGAACTTTAGAGTATTATGAATACAGTGGGAGATCTTAAGTACCTTTTTGATCACCTTGATTGGAGAATGAAAAAAAATTTGATCATACTGGAACTTTTGAAGCAGGATTAGTTCAGATGTTTAAAGAAAATGGGTGGATCGAAGAAAATTTGACAGATCAATTCTCGTACCGATAATTTTCTTAATAAGTGTGAATGTGTGATTTGTGAAATGTGTTTGTAAAAAAGTGTATTGTCATATATAAAAGTTAGTTTCTTGTTGTTTGTGAAAATGATTGTTTATGAAATTCTTATTTGTGATTTATTGTTAGATAAAAATTTGTTTTTAAAAATACAAAAAACTTTGGAATAAATTAAAAGGAAATTGAAAATTTGAAAAAATCAAAATAGTGAATTTCGGGCCTTCAGCGCAGACGGCGCCTTCGACCCGAGAGCAGTAATAACCCTTTTATTTACGATTTTCACCGCAAAACCTCCATTTTTACCCCTAAAGTCACCTTCAACCTTTGGTTTTCACACCTAGGGCTTGATTTTTGAGGCAATTTAGAGGTAAAGGAACTTCGGATTTTATTTTCTCTAGGTAAGAGCTACACTTTCAAGTAAAATTTTTAGATTTTCACCAAAGATTTTTCTCACATTGCCTTAATCCGAAAGTTTTGTTATTTTGAGAGATTTTGAGAAAATTCTTTGGTGAAAACTTTTACCTAGTGGATTTAAGTTTAAAGTGCTTTACATTTTGATTTTCGGAATTTTGGAATTTATTTGGATTTTTATCAAATTTTTCTAGATTTCCTATGGCACCTAGATCGAGCAAAAGAAAAATGGAATATGACGAGCAAAAGTTTGTTAGCTTTAAATATATTGCTCAATTTCATAATCTTTGAGAAATTAAGAAAGTGATTCCAGATCGAGGTTTCAAAAATTGTGGAGGAGAAGTTGAACAATTGATTATCACTCGGCAGTGGGAAAACTTATGATACTTTACTGTCAATGCGATAGTTGGGATAGTTATGGAATTTTATGCCAACTTTCTGGAGGCTTCTGATAATTTTGTTTTTGTTCGAGGAAAAATGGTGGAGTTTACTCCAAGAAGAATAAATGAGTTTTATCAGTTAGAAGATGTTTGTAGATGCCAATATCATTCATTCTTTGCCACAAATGAGGACTTAGATGAAGTTATTTCTTTTCTGACTGGTGAGAAAGGGGCTTGGAAAGTAAAGAATGCAGTTAGAGTCCACTTTCCCCTTTCTATGTTTGTATCTAAGGCCTGACATTATATGCTGCTTATGATGATGCTTTAGTGAAATACTTGTGGGGTGATCATACAGTTAAGTTCCCTATTCACCTATTTATACTCCATATTAGCAGCAGAAGTTAGATGTTAGTTATGAAGAAAATGATGACTGGTGATCTTTTTGTTTTTTTATTTGTTTGTGTTGTACTTTGTAATTGTATTGTTTGTTTTGTGATATTGTTGAGACTGTTGTTATGTTGTAATGAGAAACTGTAATGTGTAAAACTATTTTCAATTTTAGAATTTTGTTTAGTTCTGTTATTAATTTCAACACTTTGTTATATGTATTGTAATTAACTCTTTCTTAGCAAATTTTATATATATTATGTGCAATTTAATGTCTTAAGCCTTGTAGTTTTTAATATTAGAACCTGCAGTATTTCAAAATTTGTTTGTAAAAATCAGAATCTTCAGTAGGTGCAGTATTTCAGAATTTATTTATAAAAATCAGAATCTTCAAGAGGTATGAATTTTTTTTATGTATTTAATGCGTTCTTTCACCCTTTTATTTTTAAAGTTCTTCATGTAAATCTTTTAAAAAAATTTAAGTTTGGAGGGGGAGAAAAATTATTTTAAAAAAGAAAGAGAGAACTTAATGTTATTTGTCCTCACTTAACTATATTTTCAAAAATTTTAATATTAACAATTAAAAAATTTAAGTTTATGGGGAAAAGAAAATTTCCTTTTTAAATAAAGAAACTTAATTTTATTTGTCCTTATTTAACTATATTTTCAAAATTTTAAATTTAACATGACCTTTGGTATTAGGGGTTAACTTTAGATAATTATATTTATGTTTCTAAATATATAGTAAACTTAAGTAAAAAAATTTCAATAATAAAGGTTAATTCTAGAGACTAAGGTATTTGGTAAAAGAGAATAAGACTATGTTTTTCTATTTTATGGAATTTGTATTTATGAAGAATTCAAAATCTTTAAAGCTTCATGTAAAAAGAGAAGAACTAAACTTTATGTAATTTTTCTGTTAATATAAATTTGTTAAGTGAAGAAATGTAAAAAAAAATTAAATTTAAGAAGAGGATAGTGAAGTTTAAAATCATTAAAGACTATCTAGATATAGTAATCCTCACATACATAAAAAAAAAAGAAGAAGAAAGGAAAGAAAAAGGGGATTAAAAATGATCCTAAGAAGTAAAGAAAAAAATAAAAAAGATGTGGGGAGAAGCTTGAGGAGATGCCAAATTAAAAAATGGTTTCACTTGAATCAACTTAAGGAAAAAGACTTGGACACATTTTCTAAACTTTTTATTTGAGTTTAGCTTAATGATTAGTAAAGTTTTATGAAGTTCTTTTTCTTATGAATTTTTTAAGTAACTTTAATATGACAAATTGCAATTTTTCTTGAAAGAAATAGAGGATCAAAAATTATAAAATTAATTTCTGAATATCCTAGCACCTTTAGTTTTAACTGGAGTTTTTTTGAATTTTTCTTGAGTTATACTATTATGTTTAGAGAACTTAAATATGGAAGTCTAGAAGTTAAATTCTTTACTATAAGTCATATTTTTATGTAGTAGAGGAGTTACTTAAGGACAAGTAACATGTTAGTTTTGGGGATTTTGATACACTGAAAAAATATGCATTTTAAGACCCATGTTTTATACTTATTTTTGGTGATATTGCACCTTAAGGGAAGGTATTTTGATGTTTTCTTGTAGGTTGTTGCTTTTAAGACTTAAAGTAAAAAAGAAGTAAATGGGATGGAATTTGGAGTCAAAATCACGTTTTTGAAGAAGTGCTCAACGCCGACCGCGCTAAGGTCAACTTCGACCGTGCAGAACAATAGAACAGCTGAAATATTTACTCAGG
>NW_018251723.1:28865-42010 GCF_001263595.1 Phalaenopsis equestris | reverse complement strand
AAACCCCACACCAAAAATAGTGCCGACAGGCTTTTTACTAGGAAGTGAGAGGGAAGCTTGGACCTGCTTCTTTCTCCAGACCTGTTGGATACCTCAAAGATCTACTAAACTTAATATGTTTTGGTTAAACTAATAGGGACCCGCAAAGATATGATTTAGGATTTGGTAGATCACAATAATATTTTTTACTCACTTCATATAAAATGCCCTTACATACATTTTTGAGTTTCAGGTGGTGGAAAAAGAAGACTCGTCAGGTATGCTTTTACAGTTTACAGTATCGTCTTTTTTATACTTTCCATGTTGTACGTTCTTGCTTATGTGCTTGCATGTTAAACAACGATGTCACCTTGCATGAAAACCAAAACTAAAATCAATCAAGATAAAATTCACCACCATAACATTCAAAATATAAGACAACTCAAAATTTAATCACAAACATAAACAACAACAACAATTACAACTAAATTAAGACGTCACTATTGGATGATCGGGAATCCCTCGGAGCAGGTAACCTACAGTTGCTAACGAGGCTTCCCATGGTCAAAATTAAAGTATGGAACTCATTAAATTGAGTTTAGTAAATTCATTTAGACTAAGTGAACTTGATTGAAAATATTGGCGCCGGAACGAGGGAACCGTGGGATCCTAACCGGTGTCGCTCTAACCCCGTGGGATCCTAACCGGTGTCGCTCTAATTAACTTTAATATGCCCCATAACATTTAAAGAACTACAACCATAGGGCCATTTGATTTGACATTAAAATCTGACACCCTAAAAAACTTAAAGTTGTCACGGCAAGAAGCTTCGAGCTAGCATCATGGGCAGCACAATCATCTTAAATAGTAAAACATGTCTGCCCCCGCTAAACCAATTTCCTTCCTTAGAATTAAATAACCAAGCCATAGGAAAGCCATAGGACTTCAAGCTTTACTTCAAGCTTTTTTGTTTATGCAACATAAATCCTCACCCTATCTTTTGGCCTTTGTATAAATCTATTGTATAATATAAGCCTTAACTCATCTTAGGATTTCAAGGTTATTGTTCATCATGACCTAAGTCCTCACATCTTTCAGGCTATTTGTGTGACCGTTTCTCATGAATGTAAACCCTAACAAATAAAATTTGTAGGATGAAACACTCAAATAAATTTCTCCTCTAAATTGAAGCCTAAAATAGGATAGACTGGGAAGTCACCGTGGTTCTCCTTCGGATCTGTGACATTCCCTAGTTCTTCCTCCTTTGGATTCTACAGTAATTGGATTCTACAGTAAATGTTCCTACAGTAAATGTTCCAAATTTGAGCCATTTCCCCTTTCACACCTCTTTTTCTGATTTCGTTGAAAAGTCGTATCCTTTTGAACTCCTTGAAAATAATATTTCCTGATTTTTATCAAGAGTTTTCTCAGGTGACTTTAGTTATTTAAGATGTAATTAACCAAAGGGGCTTGCCCTTCTAGGAAGCTTGTCTGAACTCAGCTTAATATAAACGCTATTTAATCCTTTATATTAAATAGGAGAAATTTTTGGCAAATAAAATGGTTTTGCAGATCAAACGGACGTCATATATTTCTCAATTTATTTGATCAAGCCTCATCCTCAAGTCTTATGTTTATCTTTCGGGATAGATACAGGGTTTGAGGTACAACGCTCTTTCATTTAAAGTATGAAAAATATGGGGTCAGATTGATTTCATGTTTTTTCAAAACAATATATACATATATTTAAATTAAAACGTCCTTTAGAAGCGGGCAACGGGATTTCAATTCTGGTGACCGACAATTTCCAACGGGCAGCTCCTCAACTTTTTAGTCTCGACAATTTCTGGCGACTCTGCTGGGGATTAGCTTCTCTCCCCATTTAAACCATGAAAAACTATCTCCACACATTGGTAATGTGTCCATGTCCTCTTGGATCAAATTACCCCTCTTCCGTGGACATACTTTACCCATTTTTATCTTGGGAAAGTATGGTCAACACGTCAACTCCTTTGGACTTCAGGATCGTTTGTTCAATCACCTTTGAACAGAGACGTTCAAGAGGCCATTAAGGACTTTTTAATCTTCATGTGGGGTCGGACCCCAATAGGTGTGTTGGTGGACTGTTGGTGGACTAGTTCCACTAGTTCCACCTGGGCATTGTGTGTGGAAAAAGGGGTCCCGCATTAGGTCCTAAACACTTCACATCTCCCTTTTGTGTTTGATTTGTTGTTCTACAAATTAAATCACATAGTGTTGTGTTGCGAGCGCTTTACAATTTTCTTATTTTAATTAAAATTTTCTACTTTCAATTTACTTTTTTGTTAAGAATTTTAAAATCCCCAAAACTAAGACTTACCTGGTCCACAGATCAACCTCTGTTAATTCTCAATGCTTGCACTAAGATTCAAGGATTTGGCCATATGGCTAACCCCAGAGCTTTATGTTTTAAAGTTGCTACAATGGCCTTCCCAATGCTGACTTTTTCTTGTAACTTGTTGACAAGCCATGAAGCCCGCAATGTCACTTCTACCATTAAGTTCGAAGCTGGATTTGAAGACCTCAAGGTTATCCTCGGGAAAGCCCCGTTCTCCATAATGAAAGTCGCCACTCAAGAAGTTTAGAAGCCGTTTGCTGAATTCAGCCTGAACTGTCTTCAAGATTTTCCTTCTGATAAGAAGGCCGAGGATACTGTCGCCGCCACGGCAACTACCAAGCCTGTTGTTCCCGCTGCTGCTAAGGGAAAAGAAGTTATGATCATTAAAGATCCAACTGAGGGATTGGTTGTCTTTCCATCAGTATTTGAAATCAAAACAAGTTTAAAGACTACACTGTTAACTCAAACCCAATGGAGAAAACACAATAGGAGGGTTTGGAGGGCTACTAAAGCTTAGGCACTTAAGGAGATACCTGTTGATGAAGATCCTCACTAGGATGAGTCGGAATTACTAGAAACCTATCCACTTCTGCAAGAAAGTAGATTACATCCTTTAATTGGTACCAATGGGTACGACATTATCCAGAAAATTACCGCTACTTCACCATCACTTCATGGACATGGTGAGGAGAGAAAGAAGCCCACTTTTAGCACCAGGTTAGTTCAGTTTTCAAGAGGCTAGCTGCCAAGGAAGATTGCTCAGTTAGTGAACTATGCAAACGAGTGGGACATGCAATATCCCCTCGCATAAAGAAAGAAATCTTAAAGGACAACAAATCTGCTAGACGATCTTAGAAATCAACTGAAGCTTTGATGTTCCTGCTGGTTTTGCTTATGGAGCAGAGTTGATATCTCCATAGTTACCACGAATTCTACCATCACCAGGACCGCATGTCGTTGACTAGCCAAGACACGACTGGGTCCAAGAATTCTACCGATCACCCATTATAAGGATACTCCAAAAGTTTCAAAGAAAAAGATGAAGAAATTAACCCGTACTGTAGTCGGTCTACACCATGGGGAGCATAATTCTCTTCGACATACTGATGTTTCTACTGAGACACTTCGTCTCAATACATCACTATCAAAGAAGAAGGTGTGGGTACCCAAGGTCGTTGTACCGATATCCCGATCCGGTCCGGTGACCCCACAGGGCAAGATCATGGAATGAAGCCAGTGTCCGAAGTATCTTACATTGTCGTAGCAATTTCCAGCAAAATGGAAGAACAAGAGGAGGAGGTCAAGCAGGGTCCTCTAGATCATAAGGAAATTCAAAATCAATAATTGAAAAAAAAGTTGGAAAGCTCAGGGTCGAGATTTCTAAGTTGGCTCGGGAACGTGGAGTCTCTATGGACGATGATGAAGATTTTAACTCTAATGATTACCTCAAAGAAGATTTAATGGATGTCTATGTCATCAAAACCAGTGTCGCTACATCTGTGCGTGAGTTTCAACATCTCTTTAACGAGAATGCCGTAGATGAGCTGCGTAGGGATATCCTCCTAAGGGATGAGCAAGTCAGCCAACTGGAGAAATAGATAGAAGAGATGGTCGCAGCCATGACCTCCATGGCCACAAATCAAGGACAATCTCAACCCCCACAGTTAGCCTCTTCAGAGGTCAACCAACCAGAAATTATACATATTATAGATGAAAGAAGAGAAGTCACCCCAGCAAATAGAGATGAGCAACCAAAGAAGGATTTTCCATCGAGCATCATGTCTGAGAAGGAATTTAAGCAAATGGTTGAACAAGTTTGGGAGGCCTTAACACAATTTAATGCTGGTGCATTGATTTTAAAGGGTAGACCCTATCTAGAGGAATTCAATGTCGTACCCTTCCCCAAGGGTTTCGTGGCCCCAAAATTTAAGATAGTTGATGGGACTGGAAATCCCAGACAGCACATAGTGCATTTTCGAGCCAGTTTAGGCAACAGAAGGAGTAACAAAGCCTTACCCTTCTAATAGTTTGTGAACAGCCTGTTAGGGATTGCTTCAATTAATATGTCAATTTGCTCAATGGATCAGTTAAGACATTTGTCGAGTTCAAACAATTATATGTGAAGAGATTTGCAGGAGCGCAACACCATGTCTCTATAGGAGGCTCATGATGGAAAAGAAAAAGCCCAATGAGACTTTAGTGGATTACATTTTGAGGTGGAGAAACCATAGCATGAAGTGTGAATCTCAGCTACAAGAACATCATGTAATTGAGATTTTACTCAAAAGCATTCATGGGCCAATATCTTTCATGCTTAATGGACTCACCATCAAATCCTTCGAGAAGCTACTCAACAAGGCTAGCAGTCTTCAAGAAGAAATCAAACATATGGACTCTAATGAGAAATCTAAGTCAACCAGAGTATTTCAAAAGAAGTTAGGAACAGTAGCGATTCTCAATAAAGGGAAGCAACCATGGAACATATATGGAGAAAATCCCCGTCAATTTTCATCACAGCATGCTCAAAAACAGAATAGCTAGTCTAACCAGCGACCACCTCAAGAACGATAACCTCGAACATGGAATAAGAGAATATCTTTGGCAGAATGACATAAAATGGTGTTTTCTTTCAAAGATGAAGTCGTATCCAAGATGTTCTGAAGTTTGATGAAGAAGCCTGAATTCAGACTACCAGATCCAAAGAAGCCCGAAGAGGTCGATAAGAGAGATCAACCAAATTATTGCCCATATCACAGATTGCTGGGGCACACTATCGAAGAATGCTTCATCTTTAAGGATTGGCTCAAAAAGAACCTTAAAGAAGGGATTATAATCATCCTGAAATAATATTTAAAAGAGCTTGAAAGGGTTCTATAAATGGGATTTCGGCCGTATCAATCTCTCCGATTGATCCGTATACTGGAGAAGATGGATGGAGTACCACTTGGGACGAGCCCAAGAGGGTCTTAAACCAAATATAGGATTCATCGAAACAATCTTCTGCATATACCAGAAAAGACAGATGAAATGAATTTTGGAGCAAATCATCCATGAAGTTATTGAATCAATTCCAGAACACATCAAAATAAGCCTCTGTTCAGAGTCTTCAGCCTGCCAAACACAAGACGAAGATTTCAACAGGAGGTTTGTCATTGTCAAGGATAAAGAAGAAGAAGAATACCATTACAAAGATTGATAGCACGGGGGATAGGATAGGGACTACCTCTACTATTTTGGTTGTTTCAGATTCGGGGAAAAAAATCCTCGTACCCCTGACTTTATATGATTATCTTTTTGTCCCTCCGGGGTATTATGAATATAATGATTTTTATTTTGCATACATTTTAACTATTTTTGGTGATAACGTAATTGATTTTGACAAATTTAGCCTCGATATCGATTCCCAAAATGATCCTTAAAGCATACTTGAGTCCGATAAACTCGCTAACAAGACTGAAGAAAACATCGATGATACCGGTTACGACAACATCGGGAGTGAGGAACCAATTCTTAGCACCATGGTGCACCGCTTGCCATCAATTTAGATCTTTCCGACAAAGAGGAAACATCGGAAGATTCAACAATGATGTTAGAAGAAGAAGAAATTACATAAGTGAACTTAAGGAGCGGGAGAGTTTTACCCCCGAGAATAACTCCGACACATATAAAAAAACAAATAGTGACTCAAGAAGAACTACGTCCACCTCCACTAGTGGAAGAACCACACAACCAAGAGAAAATTAGAGGATCATACAAATCGGATTACAATGTGCTATATCATCTTAGGAAGTTTCCGGCCAGATTAAGCTTCTACGATGCTCTAATCCTAACAAAGGAGATGAGAGAGTCTCTAGTTACAGAGAGTCTCTAGTTACAGCTTTACAGCTTTGCTTGACCAAGAGATTTGCTTAGCCCAGTTGGCCAACACATTCTCGGATAAAGTTTGTTCATTGAAAGAATAGCTTGGGGTAACCTTTTTAGATGAAGATTTTCTACTTGGTACCACCGGCCACAACTGACCACCCTACATCTCCGTTAACATCGGCAGATTTGTGTTGTCCAGAGTTTTAGTAGATCTTAGAGCATCCCTCAACTTGATGAGTCTACCGATATTAGCCTATTTGGACATCAAAGCTCAGGAGCTTACAGTCAATAAAATGATGCTAAGAGGATTCAACCAAAAGTGAGAGAGAGAGCCACTGGATTGATTACATTTCTTATGAAAGTTGGAGAACTAGCTACAACCGCTAAATTCCACATCATCGATGTCGAGACCTCTTTCAACGCCCTACTAGGTCTACCATGGATACACAAACACAACATTGTTCCATCGTCTCTACACCAGTGCATTAAGTACTACAAAGAAGGACAAGAGCATTGTATCAAAGGAGATCTACAACCATTTTCAGTGCATGAAGTTGGTATTCATGAAGATGCTGCCTACTACGCACCTTCGAAGAAAACTGTCTTCTCTCATGAAACTATGACAAACAAAAATGAAGATTTAAAAAAAATCACAAAGTGGAAGCCATTCAACTCCGCTTCAGCGATCTTCCACCACTCTTTTACAACAATGTGGTGGGGTTTCTTTTAAATCATGCACTCGAGGTCGAGGTCGGGGCTGTCGACGAGTAAAAACCAATTTAATTATTGAACGGACTAGGACAACCATCAACATTGGTGATGAAGACATCCGAAGATGAAATAATCATAACAAAATAGAAGAAATCTCAGTATAAGATATCCTTAGAAGATGCAATGAAAAGAGAATATGAGACGATGTATGATCGGATAAACCACTCTGTGAACACTATGACCCTTACTCAGATTCTTCCTCAAAAGGTTGAGAGTTTAGAGGTCAAGGAAGTCTGAATCACTGGTTCAAAGCCGATTAAGTTTTATCATGCTTCTAACTCTACTGATCTTGAAAATCATGTAAATTTGGATGATGATCCTAATGAATTAATGGAATTGCCTTTTGGTTATTTTTCGCCTTGTGTACAAAAGTTGATTCAACAGGGATATTTGCCAAAATAAATTCCAAAAGAAAAATTACAACTTTTTGAAAAATTATGGAATGTTAAAAGTCAAACTCTAAACTCGAAAGAGGGTCTCAGATTTGGTATAGTCAGATCAGTCGATGATTCGGAATTTTTCATGGTTGTTACTAGTGAATCAGAACAGGATTGTCTCGATATAGAAGATGACTCTACTAATCAGCTAATAGAAGATGCTCTGCCAGAATTTGAGGAGGAAATTAAATCCACTATTGTTGAATTGAAGGAAATTAACATCGGGACTGAACAGCAACCCCGACCTACATTTATAAGTTCTCTACTTTATAAGTTCTCTACTTTCTCTACTTAATGATGAAGAATCTTTGCAATTGATTAGATTGTTAGCAGAATTCAAAGATTGCTTTGCTTGGAGCTATGATGAAATGTCAGGACTGTCAGCAGAGGTCACAATTCATAAACTCGGGGTGGACAAGAAGATAACTCATTTAATACAAGCTCCTAGAAGAATGCGCCTCAAAATAGAGCAGCAACTCATCACCGAGGTGAAGAAACTAATAGATGCTAACTTTGTGAAACAAGAGCAATACCCGACGTGGTTGGCCAACATTGTTCCAGTCAATAAGAAAATGGGCAAATCTGTGTTTGTGTTGAGTTCAGGGATTTGAACAAAGTGTGTCCAAAAGATGAATTTTCATTATTGATACCAAAAATGGTGGTCGATATCGCTTCAGCACATGAAATTATCTCCTTCATGGATGAATCATTGAGATACAACTAAATCAAGATGGCTCCCAAAGATGCAACACTTACATCCTTCAGAACAACAATCAAAATTTTTTGCTAAATAGTAATGTCATTCAGCCTAAAGAACGCTAAAGCAACATATTAACGTGCAATGACGAAGATTTTTGACAACCTCATTCATAACCAGTTAGAATGTTACGTGGATGATTTGGTCATCAAAAGTAAATGATAAATAGACAATTTGTATAATTTGAGGATCGTGTTCGAACATTTACGATAATATGACCTTAAGTTGAATCCCTTAAATTGTGCTTTTGGTGTTATCTCTGTAAAGTTTTTAGGATTCGTTGTCCGTCACTGGGGAATCAAGATCCACCCAAATAAGATTAAGGCTTTCTTGGAAATGCCTCCTCCTAAAACATTGAAACAACTATGTTCCTTCCAAAGGAAGTTGGCATATATGAGACGCTTTATTTCTAATCTCTCAGGTAGGTGTCAGCCCTTCTCAGCATTAATTAAAAAGGATGCCAAATTCATTTGGAAAGAGAAATACCAGCAGACCTTTGAGGACGTTAAGCAATATTTTATGACACCTCCTGTCATAGCAACCCCTATCTAGGGGAACCGTTGATACTTTATATCACGGTCTTAGACAACTCTCTTGGAGCACTTATAGCCCAAGTCAATGACGAGGGTAAGAAAATGCACTCTACTAATGGAGTCGCCGCCTAATACTGACAGAGATAAGGTACCCACCCTTTGAGAAGCATTGTCTGGCATTGATTTTCACTGCCCAATAGCTTAAACATTACATGCTTCCTCATAAGATTACCCTGATTTCAAAATTCAATATGTTACAATATATGATGACCCGACCAACACTCTCCAGACGTCTAGCAAGATGGTCGATGATCTCATTGCAGTTTGATATAACTTTTATTCCCCTCTGTGCTATCAAGGGATAGATTTTGGCAAACTTTCTTGTTGCACACCCAAGTCCAGCTGGGTCCCCTCTTATTGATGAACAACCAGATGAGCGGGTACTACACATGGAATTCTTCAGTGCTCAATGCTGGGAAGTGTACTTCGACAGAGCTTCATTACAAAAAAGGACAAAGGATCAAGAATAGTTATACCAGGTAAAGCAAGTTTTGGTTTGACCTTTATCACGTCAGATAAGGGTATGATGAGGTTCTCATACCATCTGAAAGAGCCATGTACCAACAACGAAGCAGAATATGAAGCCTTAATCACCAAATTAGAGTTGGTAATCTCGATGGATATAACAGACATTGTCATCTATGGCGATTCACAACTCATCATCCAGCAAGTCATCGAACAATACAAGTTTTTGAAATTGAGATTAGCAGAATACCATCAGTACACGATGAAGCTGCTGAAACAGATCCCTAGTGTAACTTTCTACTGGATTCCTAGGGGACATAATGCCCATGCTAACGCTTTAGCAAAAATTCCAAATAAATTGGCAGGTCCCCCGGAGAATTCCATTGATGTCACAGTACTATGGAGACATGTTTTGTCTCGAATCATCCTCAAAACTCTACACAAGATCGAGAAATAAGAAGAAACAATGATTGTGGTTGAGGATATTAACAAAGATTGGAGCCAGCCATTAATAGAATATTTACATACTGGAAAGCTACCAGAGGACAAGTCTGAAGCACATAACATTACAAAAAGGGCTATGTCATACGCTCTAATAGGTAATGTCCTCTACAGAAGATCGTTCGACCAGATGTGGCTACGATGTTTAACCAAATTAGAAGCACAAAATATTATTAAAGAAGTACATGTCAGATTGTGTGGTTCTCAACAGTCAAGGCCGAAGATAAAAATGAAGATCAAAAGACTAGGATATTATTGGCCAGCAATGAGGTCCGATTACAAGGATACAACCAGAAGATGTCCCAAGTGTCAAGTGCTTGGGGTGGTCTTACACCATCCCCCTAATGTGCTACACCCAACCGTCGTAACCGTCGTCTCGTGGCCTTTCTAGTGTTGTGGAACAGACATAATAGGTCCGATAGACCGTCCGTCTTCCAAAGGACACAAGTTCATACTTGCTGCTACGTATTATTTCTCCAAATGTGCAGAGGTAGTGCTGCTATGAGAGGTTACAACACAGCACATCCTTCAACTCTTAAAAAACAAAATCATCTACCATTTCGGAGTACCGCGAAGAATAATTTCTAAAAATGAGATAGCCTTTAAAAGAGACAAAATTAATAATTTTGTCAAACAACACGGGATAGATTGGAGATACTCTAAAATTTATTATTGTAGAGAAACTGGATTGGTTGAAGCCTTCAACAAGACATTGGTACAGAATTTAAAGAAAACACAGGACGAAAACATAGGAAATTGCACAACAAGTTATTAAAAGACTTGTGGGCCTATCGAACGCAGTTCAGACCTCCCATTAAGTATACACCCTACATGCTCGTGTACGGGTCTGAGGTCGTACTACCGTTAGAAATCTAGATGTGGTCCCTCAGAGTCGCTGTCGCCAACCAACTTACAGTAGAAGCAAGTGCAAAACTCAGACTTAAAGAGCTAGAGAGTCTTGAAGGAAAATGACTAGAAGCGCAACAACATTTCAACCTCTACCAAGCAAATATGGTACAAACTCATTACAAATTGGTCCACCCAAGGACATTTAAAGTTGGTGACCTCGTACTCGTGCTCAAAAGGCCTACTCTTGCACGCCGCAAGATAGGTGAAAATTCTAAGCCAACTTGGGAGGGACCATTTATCATAGAAAAGTTCTACATAAAAGGAGCCTACCAGTTAGTGGATTTCTGAGGCAAAAGGCCCAAATTTTAAATTCTGACTTGAATGATACTTGAAGACATACTACGCAACCTGACTATTGACCTCATTTTTGGTTGAGGTTTAGTTTTTCCTCTGTAGTAGCCTGAGGTCTAGCCATAGGATTTTCCTATTGACTATTCCTAGAAAACTAGACATGAAACCCTCACCACTAGAAATTCCAAACTCTTCTCTACCAAACTTGAAGTTCCACATATTGCTCTCAACCTCTAAATACTTAGTAGGTGTGGTCACTGTGGGGGAAACTCAAGATGAGTCACCCTTAGGATTGCTAGACTGTAGGGTTGACCTTGGGTGATGTTCTAGAGCTAAGGAACTCACTACACAAACTCTAAACTCCCAATCACTCACAACCATTAACTCAAATTTCTAGCCTAGATCCCTTGATCTTTTGGGATACTCATGTAGATGGTCCCCTAAACCTACTAGCCCTAGGGTTATGGTTTGGCTAAGACCACTATGTAGAGGGCCCAAAATGGGGTTTCCATTGGTCCATGGCTTGTTGGAGATGATTTGCACCTCAACTCTACCAAAATATCCATCTTGGCCTCTTACCCCTAAAACACCCCTAAATTACCAAAATACCCCTCCATAGCTCAAAATCCCAAAAATTCTAAAAATCCCCAAAAAATCTCAATAAATCCTAAATATTCCCAATTTCATTTCTCTCAACTACCACATGACCCAATATGACCAATTTGACCATCTTCAACCAAAACCCCCAAATTTCCCTTTAAAGACTCAAATTTCCCCAAATCCAACTCAAATGCCCATCAATTTGATCCCAATTGACCCCAATTCCAACCTTAAACTCAAATTCACCTTTTACATGACTAAATTAAACCAAATCCAAGTTCATTTGGTCCATTATTTGAGCCTAATTTTGATTTGAGTCAAAACCCCAATTTTGACCATATGACCTAATCTCACCAAATTGAACACATAGCTTAGTCAATTGGCATCAAATAATGTTGAAAAATCTTTACAACATGCCTATACATCAAAATCATTAAAACATGCCTATACAACAATTTGACATCCTGTTTAAAACTCTTCATCACATTCCTATTGATCATTCTCAAGACTTAGCCCAAGGCTAACCCAAGCTAGACCCAACTCTAGCCCAACATGACCAAATTTATTAAAGTTCAAAATTCCCTCTAATTGACTCCCTAATTTGGACTCAAAACCACTTCCATCCTTCACCAAATGTTTTCCTTATGATCATCATCTACACCAAATTCAACAGTTATTTGGACCAATTAACATGGCTAATCTAGCCAAAACTCAAGTTTGGGGCATTTGCACCCACTTGGACCCATGCAATAAATGTGACCTAACCACCCTAAGGCCACCAAATTAACTCCACCATAGCCATTAGTTGAACTTAGTGACTAGTACAAACACCATGAAATCACCTAAATCAAGCCATGGACCAAAGGTCCCCCAAATTAAGGGATCTTATTTCCAAAAATGCACATGCTTAAGATATCTTTGCCAAATCCAAGCACATTTGCATTAAATTGTTGTGATGGATTCCTCTGGGTTCCCTGAGATACTAGACACCGGGTCCCCTGAGCTCTTCGCCACCTCCCCCTGGACGGCCGGCCAGCCTAGTGGTCGGAAAAGCCCAAAACCATGAGCCAGCCCCATGGCACCTCACACAAATCAAACCTAGAGGCCAGCTCATCCAAATCAAACTATGGAGCTCCTCTGCCCTCCACCTAAGCACCACATTACACCTCTTTATTGGCGACGACAGCCATCATAACCCCATTTTTATAAAAGGCCACCTCCATGGCTGCTAAACTAAGTGCTGAAATTTTCTTAGAAAGGTCTCTCCAAACTTCACATAGAGCTTCCCTAAGATCCCCTCAGTGCATTCCAACCATTTTTCCTCACCTATTCCCATTGTCGAAACTCAATTTTGAGCTTGAAACCCTGCCGAAAATTAGGACAAAGCCCAATACACCACCACACTCCACCAAACTTCAATTAATTGTGCCCACACCTTCACAAGAGTAAAAGAAGCCAAAGCCCCATCAAATTACCCTTCCACAGAGCCTCTACCATAGCTCTAGACTAACACATGAAATTGAGCTTGGTCGAATTCATACCTAAGACTTACACCAAGACCCGGGACTCAATCCCTAGCCTCCTTGGACCCCAACGAACGT
>NW_018251723.1:26360-28775 GCF_001263595.1 Phalaenopsis equestris | reverse complement strand
GATTCTTAAGCTTGATTTTCTTGATTTTATGGCATCTTAACTGTATGGATGTGTTTGTCTCACTTAGATGAGTCCATAGGATCAAATCCAAAGTGATTTGTTTGAGTTTAGGCTGAGATCTTAAGGTTTTAGTGTGGATGGTCACAGGATCATCCTATTGGGGACGATGACTGGGAGCCATTTGATCAAGTGTGTATCGAATGGACGAAGGGATGGAGGAGATCGAGTCGGACAGCGCTTCGGGACATAAACCGCGGGCCGAGTTAGCAGCTACGTGGCCGGCGACATCCAACCAGAGCACGCCACGCATACCTTCGGAGCTGCCTAGGATCTAGTCAACACACGCTGTTTAAATAAATAAATAGGGCTTTTCCTATTTATTTAAATACTCTTAATTTAGAAAATTCATAACTTGGTGTAAAAAAATCACAAAAATAAAATAAAAATAGCCACTTGCTCAGTGAACAAAGGAGAACAATGTGGAACAAATTTCAAGTCCATTAGGTGCATATTCTAGTTTTAATTAATTAAACACTATTTAAGATTATTTGATTCTCCATTCATAGTGGCACATCAACTTGACTTGGAATTTTAGCATGTTGTAGCCTCTGTCTGGGGAAGTTTTCTCTGATTTTGCAAAGTCAAAAAAGATTCCTATACAGAGACCCATATTTTTCAAGTTATTTCACATTATTTCCTTAAAATAATCATGAAAATTAGCATATTGGTTATAAAATCCTAAGAAAATTTTGGAAGGTCCAGCATGACTAGAGAAACCTTTGGAAATAATTTCATGGGTCAAGTCAATTAAAATGTCCTTAAATTTTAAAAACACTAAATCACTAAGATATTTAATTTTGAAAAATTTAAACATCTAAATGACTTGATTTTTGATTTCCACTGTTATTTATGATCCAGAGAACTCATCATAAAAATTTCAAAATATTTTGATTTCATTTGACACCTTAAGTTGATTTTTAAAGATAAATACCACTTTTAACACTTAAATGATTTTTAGAAATAAAAATATAACTCAAAAATTTATGAAACTTAGTTTTATTAGTTCTCTATGATTAGGGGTATTTTCTAAAAATGAAATGATATATAAAATAAAATTTTGATTTTCAGTCTATTCTAAATATTTAAATAATTCTAAATCCATAAAAATCATGAAAATAACAAAACTCATGAAAATACTCTAAATTATTTCCTAATCACTTAGGAACAATTACAATATTTCTCCTGGTTATCTAAATAAAGATATTGAATTTTAAACCTTAAAAATAATTTTTAAAGGCTAAAAAAATGAGTTTACACTAAAATAATTCCCATAAATCAAGCAAAAATAAAAAAATATATAAAATTTGGTCCTCTGAGTTCTCCAACCTTAGGGAGATTTTTCAAAAATACAAAACTTAATTTTCACTACTTAAAAATTTTTTTTATTAAATACCCCAGAATTTAAAATAATTCTAATAAATCACATAAAATTCAAAAAATCATGACATTTGACTCAAAGGCTTCTCTGGTCTAGGTCTACCTCTAGTAAAAATTTCAAAGGATTATAATTTACCTTGATCTAGGAATTTTCTTTGAAAAATCCTACCTTCACATGAAAATAATTACATAAATTAAATTAAATTTTGAAAAAATTACATTTTCTCCTCTGATGTCTCAATTGACCCATAAATAAGGTAGGATAAAAATTTCAAAGTAATTTGAATTAAATTTGACAAATTATGAGGTATTAGAGCCTTAGGGGAAAATGTGTAATTTTGGAAATTTTGCCTTAATTATCATTTAAGCTTAATTCAAGGAGGGAAAATGGATAACCTCTGATCTTAATCAATTTATTTGTTACTTGAAACACAAGAGGTTAATTGTTAGAAACCAATTTCACTTTCCTCATTAAAAATATAAGTTAATAAATTTCTAAATTATTAAGATCTGGAAATTTATTAAAATTAAATAATCCTGGACTTAGGGGTATAAATTTTGAAGTCAATAATTAATCAATCTAATACCCCTATCTTGATTTTCAAATGAAATCCAAATCATGAATCTTGACCACATAAAGCTTAACCCTTTTGAAAACTAATTAAGACGCTTACCTAGGCCTTAAGGGCTTAGTGATGACTTAGGCTAAATTAAAAATTTGGTTAAACAAAGATTAGAGAAATAAACATGATTAAATCAAACATCTTTGAGACACCAGTAAGCCCAATTAGGATTAAAATTTATCTAAGTGTTCAAATTACACTAACTCTCCTTCAAGGGTCTTCACTCGCATAATTTTCAAATTAAATGATAAATGATAATTACGTTATTCTTAGGGATAATTGATACATCAATGTTCACTGAGTAATAAGGGTATTTACAGGATGAACCATTAAGCAACATAATAAGTTTAAATGG
>NW_018251723.1:24995-26196 GCF_001263595.1 Phalaenopsis equestris | reverse complement strand
GCCAGGTACACTTTTACAGTTTTCAGCGTTGTCTTTCTTGTACTTTTATACTGTATTTTTATACCTGCAAATTTGCATGCTAAACAACGACGTCACCCTGCATGAAAACTGAAACTATCAAGATAACCACATAACCATAACCATAACCATAACCAAAATCAAAATTATAATCAACAAAGATAAAACCCCCCGCCACAACATTCAAAATATAAAATAACTCAAAATTTAATCACAAACATCACACAAAATCACAACTTTAACTAAAATAAGACGTCTCTATCAGATGATCGGGAATCCCTCGGAGGAGGTAACCTACGGTTCCTAACGAGGTTTCCCATGGTTTAAATGAAATTATGAAACTCATTAAGTTGAGTTTAGTAAGTTCACTTGGACTATGTTAATCCAATAGAAAATAGTTGTGCCAGAACAAGGGAACCATAGGATCTTAACTAGTGTCGCTCTAATTAACTTTAATATGCCCTCATAAAGTTTAAAGAATATAACTTTAAGAAATAATTGATCTGACATCATGACTTGATATACTAAAAATGTGACTTCTAAAATATGATGAGCTTGGAGCTAGCATGGTGGGCAGCACGGCCATCTTCAACAGTAAAACCTGTCTTCTCCAGCTAAACCATTTTTCCTTCCTTTTTCTTCCTTAGACTTAAAACAACAAATCCATAGGACTTCGAGGTTGCTTGCTTATGCAACTTAAATCCTCACCTTATCTTTAGGCCTTTGCATAGCTTTGCTATACAATATAAGCTCTAACTCGTCTTAGGGTTTCGAGGTTGTCATTTCTCACAACCTAAATCCTCACTAACTAAACCTAACTAGTAAAATTAGTAGGATGAAATGCTTAAATATTCTCCTCAAAACTGGAGCCAAACATTAGGATAACTTGGGAAGTCACTTCTCCTCTGGATCCATGACATCCCCTAGTCCTTCTTCCTTTGGATTCTACAATAAAATGTTCCAAATTTGAACCAATCCCTCCTAGTTCTTCCTCATTTGGATTCTACAATAAAATGTTCCAAATTTGAACCAATCCCCTTTCACACCTCCACATCTTATTTCATTGAAAGTCCTACCCTTTGAATTCCTTGAAGATAATCTTTCTTGACTTTTATCGAGTGTCTTCTTAAATGACTTTAGTCATTAAGATGTAATTAACTATAGGGGCTTTTCCTTATACGAA
>NW_018251723.1:17558-24908 GCF_001263595.1 Phalaenopsis equestris | reverse complement strand
GGACGTCATACTTTCCTTAGTTTATTTGATCGAGCCTCATCCTCAAGTCTTGTGTTTATCCTTCGGGATAGATACAAGATTTGAGGTACAATGCTCTTTCATTTAAACTATGAAAAATATGGGGTCAATTTGATTTCATACTTCAATGTTCTTCCGAAGCGAATGACGGGATTTCGATTCGGGTGACCGACAACTTCTTACGGGCAACCCCACAAACCAACCCGAAATAACGCCGACAGCTTCTGGCGACTCCGCTGGGGACATGCTTTTCTCTCCATATAAATCAAGAATTATTATCTTCATATATCAGTAATGTGTCCATGTCCCTCTTGGACCAAATTACCTTCCTTCGGTTGGCATACTTTACCCATTTCTATCTTGAGAAAGTATGGCTAACTCTTTGAACTTCGGGACTAGCTGTTCAGCCATCTTTGAACAGAGGGGTTCAAGAGGCCATTTTTTAAATTTTTTATGTGGGGTCAGACCCCCAATAGGTGTGTCGGTGGACTAATTCCACCTGGGCATTTTCTGCCACTAATTGGGTCCCGCACTGGGTCCTAAAATTTTTCACATCTCCCTTCAAAATTTGACTTGCTATTTTGCAAAATAAATCAAATCGTGTTGTGCTGCAGACACTTTGAAATATTAATTAAATTTTACACTTTTTTTTAACAAAGATGTTAAAAAATACACATAAATTAAGACCCGCCCGGTCCATAGATTAACCTCTATTTTCAGTGCTTGCACTAAATATTACGAGGTTTTCGCCCATATAACGCTGACCTTTTCTTGCAACCTGCCAACGGATCGCAGCTCCCGTAACGTCGCACCCACCTCGCCCCCACCATTAGGTTCAGAGCTGGATTTGAAGACCTCGAGGTTATCCTCGGGAAATCCCCATTCGTTGTAATGAAGATTGCTACTCCGGAAATACAAGAACTATCTGCAGAATTCAGTTTGAACTGCCCTCAGGACTTCCCTGCTTGCAAGAAGGCTAAAGCTGTTGTCATCAAGACTGTTATCCCTACTACTACTAAAAGAAAGAAGTGATGGTCGTTGAACATTTGACTGAAGGATTAACTGTTCCGCCACCCATGTTTGAGATCGGGTCAAGCTCAAAGACTTTACCACTGACCCAAACCCAAAGGAGGAACCACAATAGAGGAGGGCCATCAAAGCCCAAAGCCCAAGCTCTTGAAAACACATCCGTTGAGGAGGAGCCTCATCAAGTTGAAGAGGTGTTACCAGAAATTAATCCACTCCTACAAGGGAGTAGATTCCATCCTCTGACAGATACTGATGCATATGAGAGTATCCGAAAGATTGCTACCGCATTACTATCACTTCATGGACATGGTGAGGAGGGAAAGAAATTCATCCCCATCACCCAAGTTAGTGCAAGTTAGTGAAAGAAATTCATCCCCATCACCCAAGTTAGTGCAGTCTTCAGAAGACTTGCTACTAAAGAAGGATGTTCTGGAGTGGGACATGCAATTTCAGTGGGACATGCAATTTCCCCACATATGAAGAATGAAATTTTGAAGGATATTAAGTCCACTAGAGAATATCGTAGGTCGACTATAAAGTCACCTACCCTTATTGCCGTCTGGTTCCATTTGGGAAATTGAGTTGATATTGCTATGGTCACCACAAATCATACCACCACCAAGACCGTAGGTCGCCTGCCGATTAAGTCAAGACTAGGTCCGAGAAGTTTGCCCGTCATTCCTGCAATCACAGAAAGAAAGACAAGACGATTACCTGACACTGTAGCCGGTCTACACCACAGGGAGCATACCTTCCCTCGACATACAGATGTTTCTACTAAGACGTTCTGTCCTGAGACATCATCGTCGAAGAAGAAGAAGAAGAGGGTATGGGAGTATGGGAACCCAAGGTCGCTACACCGATACAGTTCAGTGAGCCTGAAAGACAGGAAGTAAAACCAGTGCCTGAAATATCTGACATCGTCGCGACAATAGCCAGCGAGATGGAGGAACAAGTTGAAAACTTCCATTAAAGTCCTCCAGATCTTAAAGCAATCAAGGAATTGATAATTGAGGAAAAAGTTGGGAAACTCATAATCGAGCTTTCTGAGTTAGCTTAAGAACACGGAGTTTCCATCAATAGTGACAAAGAAGATTTTGATTACAGTGATTATTTGGAGGAAGATTTCATGGATATCCATGTGATCGAAACTAGAGTTACCACATCTGCTCGCGAGGCTCAACCTTACACTGAAGAGAACGCCGTTGATGAGCTGCGTAGGGTTATCCTCCTAAGGGATGAGCAAGTTGTTCTACCAGAGAAAAGAATAGAAGAGATGAATGCAGCTATGACCACCATGGCCACCATTCAGGGGCAATCATAAGCAATAAGATTGACTTCTCCAGAGATTAATCAGCCAGAAATCATACACATCACAGATGAAAGAAGGGAGGCTACTTTGATAGACAATGAAGAACAACCAAGGAAGGATTCCCCATCATGTGCGATGCAAGAAAAAGAGTTCAAACAAATGGTTGAACAAGTGCGGGAGGCCTTAGCCCAGTCCAAGGGTGGTGCATCAATCTTAAAGAGTAGACCTTACTCAGAGGAGCTCGATGCCATCCCTTTCCCCAAGGGTTTTGTGAACCCAAACTTCAAGATATTTGATGGGACTGGAAATCCCAGACAGCACATAGCACATTTTCGAGCCAATTGTGGTGACACGAGGAATAGTGAAGCTCTACTCTGCCAGCAGTTCGTCAGCAGATTGTCAGGGATTGCTTTCAACTGGTACGCTGACTTGCCCAATGGATCAGTTAAAATATTTTCTGAGTTGGAACAGTTATTTCTGAAAAGATTTGCTGGGGCGCAACATCATGTGTCTATTGGACAACTCATGATGGAGAAGCAGAAGCCTAATGAAACCTTAGCATACTAAATTTTGAGGTGGAGAAACCTTAGCATGTAATGTGAACCTCAGCGACAAGAACATCAAGAGATTGAGATTATACTCAAAAGCATTCATGGGCTAGTAGCTTTCATGCTTAAGGGACTCACCATCAAATCCTTCGAAAAGCTACTCAGTGAAGCCAACAATTTTCAAGAAGAAATGAAGCACATGGAGCCTCATCAAAAGGCTAAGGTGACCAGAGTTTTCAAGAAGAAATCAGGGGTAGTTGCAACTATCGACAAAAGAAAGCAGCCGATAAAGTTATATGTAGAAGATAATCGTCAGTCTTAGTCATAGTACTCTCAGAAACGGAGCAGCCAATCCAACCAACGGCCTTCTCAGGAGGGATCACCTCGAACAGCGCATAAAAGAATATTTCTATTAGAGCGGCAGAAAGTTGTTTATTCCTTCAAAGATGAAGCTTTCAAAGATGAAGCTCCTTCAAAGATGAAGCTATACCTAAAATATTTAAAAGCTTGATGAAGAAACCAGAATTCAAACTACCCGATCCAAGGAAACTTGAAGAGGTGGATACGAAGAATGAACTGAATTATTGCCCGTACCACCGGTTACTTGGACACACTATAGACAATTGCTTTGTCTTTAAAGATTGGCTCGAGAAGAACCTCAAGGAAGAGAATATAACAATCATGAAGGAGTACTTGAGAGAAACTGAAAAAGGTTTGTTAAACATGGTTTTAGCTGAGTCAATCTCCCCAATTGATCCAAATGTCGGAACAGATGGATGGAGTACAACTTGGGATGAACTCAAGAAGGTCCTCAATCGGATACAGGATTTATCGAAACAAGCTTCTACAAATACCGAAGAATGATGGAATGAAATATGGAGCAAATCATCCAAGAAGATATTGAACAAGCCATAGTCTGCATTAAAACAAGCCTCCATTCAAAGTCTGCAGCATGCCGAGCCCGAGATGAATATTTCGCCAAAAAATCCGTCATCGTCAAGAACAAAAAACAAGAATAAGAAAAAGAAAAGCTTCACTACCAAGATAAATAGCACGGGGGGTAGGATAGCCTACTAGATTGGTTGTCTCGGATTTGGGGAAGAAAATCCTTAAACCCTTGACTTTGTATGATTATCTTTTTGTCCCTTTGGGGTCTTATGAATATAATGGTTGTGATTTCGGCTACGTTCTGACTATTTCTGATAATAACATGACTGATTATGACCGAGCTAGTTGCGATCTCGATCCCCAATGTGATCCTCAAATCGTACTTGAGTCCGATGAACTCATTTTCAAGGCCAAAGAAGAACTTAATGATATCGCTTATGACAACACTGATAACGAAGAGCCAACTCTCAAGCGTCATGGTGCACTGTTTGCCATCAACTTAGAGCTCTCCAATGAGGAGGAAAAGACACCGGAAGATTCAACAATGATATCTCAAGAAGAAGAAATCACAGAAGTCAACTTAAGGATCACAGAAGTCACAGAAGTCAACTTAAGGAGCGGAAAAGTGTTGCCACTAAGAACAATTCCAATAGAAAAAGGAAAATAGATAATGACTCGAGAAGAGGTACCCCCACCTTCGCTAGTGGAAGAACCACATAATCAAGACAAAATCGGAGGATCGTACAAGCTAGACTACAACGTGCTAGCTCATCTTAGGAAGTTGCCTGCACGACTAAGCATTTACGACGCTTTGATCCTGTCAAAGGAGATGAGAGAATCTGTGGTTACAACTTTGCGGAACAGCCGATCACAACAGACCACTTTATATCTCCGTCAACATCGGCAAATTTGTGTTATCCAGAGCTTTAGTGGATCCTAGAGCATCTCTTAACTTGATGAGTCTACGGATGTTAGCATATTTGGACTTCAACGTTTAGGAGCTCATCCCCGATAAGATGATGTTGAGAGGATTCAACCAAAAGGGAGAAAGAGCCCTTGGATCAATTTCATTACTTATGAAGGTTGGAGAACTCGTAACAACCGTTAAATTTCATATCATTGGCGTCGAGACCTCTTTTAACGCTCTATTGGGATGACCATGGATTCACGAGCACAATATGGTTCCATCATCCCTACACCAGTGCATTAAATACCGCAAAGATGGTCAAGAAAATTGGTTGGTATCTATGAAGATGTTGCCTCCTACGCGCCTCCAAAGAAGACTGTCTTCTTGCGCGAGATTTTGACAAACAAAGATGAAGATTCAGGAGAATCACAAAAAGGAGGCCATACAACTCCGCTTCAACAACCTTCTACCACTCCCCTACAACGAGTTGGTGGATGTTCTTCTAGTTCACGCACCTGAGGTCAAGGCTGGGGACGTGGATGAGAAAAGATCAATTTAATTGTTGAACGGAATAGACCAACTATCAATATTGGTAATGAAGTCAGAAGACAGTTCCGAAGATGACAGTTCCGAAGATAAAATAATGATGACAAAGCAGAAGAGACCTCAGTATGAGATATCCCTCAAAGATATAGAGAGGAATGAATATGAAACAATGTATGATCGGATGTGAACACTATGACCCTCACTCCGATTCTCGCTCAAAAGGTCGAGAGTTTAGAGGTCAACAAAGTCCGTAGAGTTGGTTCAAAACTGACCGATCAAATTTTACCATGCTTCTACCTTTACTGAGCTTGAAAAACATGTAAATTTGGATGTTGATTCTAATGAATTAATGGAATTGCCTTTTGGTTACTTCTCGCCTTGTGTTCAAAAGTTAATTCAACAGGGACACTTACCAAAACAAATGCCGAAAGATAAATTTCAACTTTTTGAAAAATAATGGAATGCTAAAAGTTGAGCTCCCAATTCAAGAGAAGGTTTTAGATTTGGTATAATTGGACCAGTTGATGATTCTGAATTTTGTATGGTTGTTACTAGTGAGTCAAAAGAGGATTGTCTTGATATAGAGGATGACTCTACTGATCAACCAATAAAAGATGCTCCGCCAAAATTTGAGGAAGAAATTAAATCCATGTCGATGAATTGAAAGAGATTAACCTCGGGACTGAAGAACGACCCCAACCTACATTTATCAGTTCTCTACTAGATGATGAGGAATCTGTAGAACTAGTCAAACTATTGACAGAATTCAAAGATTGCTTCGCATGGAGCTACGATGAAATGTCAGGACTGTCAGCAGAGGTTGCGGTCCATAAACTTAGAGGGGACAAGAATGTAACCCCAGTAAAACAAGCTCTAAGGAGAATGCGCCTCGAGATAGAACAACAAGTCATCGCCGAGGTAAAGAAATTGATAGATGCCAACTTTCTTAAAGAAGAGAAATGCCTGGCGTGGTTAGCCAATAATGTACCGGTTAAAAAGAAAAATGGACAGATTCGCGTTTGTGTCGACTTCAGAAATTTGAACAAGGCATGTCCAAAAGACGAGTTTCCACTACCTATACCAGAAATGATGGTGGATATCGCTTCAACACATGAGATTTTCTCCTTCATGGACGGATCATCGGGATACAACCAAATTAAAATGGATCCCAAGGATGCAGCGCTTACAGCTTTTAGAACACTTATTGGAATCTTCTGCTACACACTGATGCCGTTCTGCCTAAAGAACGCCGGACCAACATATCAGTGTGCAATGACGAAGATTTTTGGCGACCTCATTCACAATCAAGTAGAATGCTATGTGGATGATCTGGTCATCAAAAGTAAACGGAAAATAGACCATTTGTACGATTTGAGGATTGTGTTTGAACGGTTACAACTATATGACCTTAAAATGAATCCCTTAAAGTGTGCCTTTGGCGTTACCTCCAAGAAATTTCTAGGATTTGTTGTCCGTCATCGGGGAATCGAGATCGACCCAGATAAGATTAAAGCTATCTTGGAAATGCCTCCCACTAAAACCCTGAAACAGCTACTTTCCTTCCAGGGAAGTTGGCATATCTGAGATGATTTATTTCTAATCTATCAGGTAGGCGTCAGCCTTTCTCGGCATTAATTAAAAAGGACGCCAAATTTATTTAGGAACAGAAATGCCAGCAGGCCTTTGAGGACGTTAAATAATATTTAATGACACCTCCTATTTTGGCAGCCCCTATTCCAGGGAAGCCGTTGATACTTTATACCGCGGCTTTTGATGACTCTCTTGGAGCCCTCTTAGCCCAAATCGATGAGGAGGGAAAAGAAAATGTGCTCTACTACTTGAGTTGTCGTCTAATACTGTTGACCTCATTTTTTGTTGAGGTTTAGTTTTTCCTCTTTAGCAGCCTATGGTCTAACCATAGGACTTTTCCTTTTGACTATTTCTATAAAACTAGACTTGGACCATTAGAAATTCTATCCTCTTCTTTACTCAACTTGGAGTTCCACATATTGCTCTCAACCTCTAAATACTTAGTAGGTGGGGTCATTATGGGGAAACTCAAGATGAGTCACCCTTAGGATTGTTGAACCTTAGGGTTGACC
>NW_018251723.1:16833-17218 GCF_001263595.1 Phalaenopsis equestris | reverse complement strand
AATAAATCCAAAATATTCCCAATTTCATTTCTCTTAACTACCATATGACCCAATTTGGCGAATTTGACCATCTTTAACCAAAATCCCCAAATTGCCCTTTAAAGACCCAAATTTCCACAAATGCAACTCAAATGTCCACCAATTTGATCTAAATTGACCCCAATTCCAATCCGAAACTCAGATTCCCTTTTGATATGCCAAACTAAACCACATACAATCTCAATTGATCCATGATTTGAGCCCAATTTTGATTTGGGTCAAAACCCCAATTTTTGACCATATGACTTGATCTCACCAAATTGAACCCATGGCCTAGTCAATTGGCCCCAATTGATGTTGAAAATCTTGATAACATTCATATACATCAAAATCAACCATCAATTGA
>NW_018251723.1:12392-15667 GCF_001263595.1 Phalaenopsis equestris | reverse complement strand
TAGCCTCCTTGGACCCCAACGAACGTACCGAGCACCTCTGATCGAAGCTTCCCTTCTCAGAGCAAAGGTATAAAACTCCTCCTCCTCCCGAGCTTATTTTGATTCTCCATTTACTTAAGCTTGATTTCATGCCATCTTAACCGTTTGGATATGTTTGTCTCACTTAGACGAGTCCATAGGATCAAACCCGAAGTGATTTTTTTGAGTCTAGGCCGAGATCTTAAGGTTTTAGTGTGGACGGGCACGGGATCATTCCATTTGGGATGATGACGGCGAGCCATTCGATCAAGCGTGTATCAAATGAATGGGGGAGATCAAGTCGGACAGTGCTTCGGGACATAAACCACGGGCCGAGTCAGCAGCTACGTGGACGGCGGCATCCAACCAGAGCGCGCTACGCATGCCTTCAGAGCTGCCTAGGATCTAGTCAGCACGCGCTGTTTAAATAGATAAATAGAGCTTTTTCCTATTTATTTAAATACCCTTAACTAAGAAAATCCATAACTTTGTGTAGAAAAATCACAAAAATAAAATAAAAATACCCTCTTGCTCAGTTAACAGAGGAGAATAATGTGGAATAATTTTCAAGCCCATTTGATGCATGAGATATTTTTAATTAATTAAATACTGTCTGGAATTATTTAATTCTCCATGCATATTGACACATCACCTTGACTTGAAATTTTGATATATTGTAGTCTCTGCAAGGTACATTCTCTGATTTTTCCAAAGTCAGAGGAGGTCTCTATATGGAGATCCATATTTTTCAACATATTTCACATTATTTCCTTGAAATAATCATGGAAATTAGCATTTTGATTATAAAATTATAAGAAAATTTTGGAAGGTCTACCATAACCAGAGAAATCTTTGAAAATAATTTCATGGGCCAAGTCATTTATAACATCCTTAAAATTTACAAATATTAAATCACTAAGATAATTGATTTTGAAAAATAAATAATTTCATGGGTCAAGTCATTTAAAATATCCTTAAAATTTTCAAATACTAAATCACTAAGATAATTGATTTTGAAAAATATAAACATTTAAATGACTTAATTTTTTATCTCCACTGTGATCTATGATCCAGAGAACTCATCATAAAAGTTTCAAAAAATATTTTGAGTTCATTTCATAACTTAAATTGATTTTTAAAAAATAAATACCACTCTTGGCACTTAAATGATTTTCTAAAAATCAAAATATAACTCAAAAAATTATGAAACCTAGTTTTCCGAGTTCTCTGTGATCAGGGATATTTTCTAAAAATAAAATTATATTTAAAGTAAAAACCTGATTTTTGGCCTATTTTAAATATTTAAATAAATAAAAATTCATAAAAATCATAAAAATAATAAAACTCATGGAAATATTCTAAATTGTTTTCTAATCACTTAGGAACAATTAGAATATTTTTCCTGATTTTCTAAATAAAGATATTTATTTTCAAAGCTAAAAAATTATTTTTTAAAGGCTAAAAATAAGTTTTTCACTAAAATAATTCCAATAAATCAAAGAAAGATCAAAAAAATATAAAATTTGCCCCTCTAAGTTCTCTAACCTTGAGGAGATTTTTAAAAAATATAGAACTTAATTTTCACCACCTAAAATATTTTATTTTTATTAAATAGCTTTTATTAAATTTTATTTTTATTAAATAGCCCAGAAATTAAAATAATTTTAATAAATCACAGATAATTCAAAAAATTATGAAATTTGATCCAAAGGCTTCCCTAGTCTAGGTCTACCTCAAATAAACATTTCAAGGGATTATAATTTACCATGGTCAAGCTAGGAATTTTCTTTGAAAAATCCTATTTTTGCATGAAAATTATTATATAAATTAAAGTGCATTTTGAAAAATCATATTTTCTCCTCTGATGTCTTAATTGACCCATGAATGAGGTAGCACAAAAATTTTAAAGTCATTTGAATTTAATTTGATAAATTATCTTGTGTTAGAGTCTTAGGGGTAAATGTGTAATTTTGGAAACCTTGCCCTAATTAACATTTAGGCCTAATTCAAGCAGGGAAAATGGGTAACCTCTGATCTTAATTAATTTATGCTTGAAATATGAGGGGTTAATTGGTAGAAATCAATCTCATTTTCTTAATTAAGATCAATAAATTTCTAAATTATTAAAATTTGGAAGTTTATTAAAATTAAATGATCCTAGACTTAGGGGTATGAATTTTGAAGTCAATAATTAATCAATTTAATACCCCTATTTTGATTTTCAAATAAAATCCAAATCATGAATCATGAACACCTAAAGTTTAACCCTTTTCAAAATTAATTAAGACACTCATCTAGGTCTTAAGGGCTTAGTGGTGACTTAGGCTAAATCAAAATTGACTAAAAGAGGATTAGAGAAATAAACATAACAAAATCAAACATCCTTGAAACATCATTAAGCCCAATTAGGACTAAAATTTGGCTAAGTGTTCAAATTACAATAACTTGCCCCTTTAAGGATTTTCACCCATATAATTTTCAAAATTAAATGATAAATGATAATTACCCCTTTCTTAGGGATAATTGAGACATCGATGTTCACTGAACATTAAAAATATTTACAGGATGGACCATTAACATGATAAGTTTAAATGGACTCGAGGCTTTTCACTAGTTGGTGAGGGAGAGGCATGGACCTGTCTCCCCCTCTTAACTTGTTGGATACCTCAGAGGCCTATTAAACTTAATATTCTTTGCTTAAAGGAATCATCCTTAAACTTTTTAAGGACTCACCAAAATACAACATAGAGTTAGGAAAACCACTAGAACTTTACTTTTCCTACTCTTCATATATGCCTTCACATGCATTTTAAGTTTCAGGTGGTGGAACGAGAAGACTCGTCAGGTACACTTTCACAGTTTTTCAACATTGCTTTTCTTGTACTTTCATACTGTATTTTTAAACCATCACACAAAAATTTATGAAACTTAGATATTTCACATTATATCCAATAGAGACATCCTGCATCTTAAATGGTTTTTGTGTGATGGTTTTATTTTTCATGCGGTGAATTTTATACCCTGCATGAAAAATAAAACCATCAGGATAGCCACATTCCCAGAACCAAAATTAAAATCAACCAAGATAAAATTCACCACCACAACATTCAAAATATAAAACAACTCAAAATTTAATCACAAACATCACACAAAAACCAAAACTTCAACTAAATTAAGACATCTCTATTGGATGATCGGGAATCCCTCAGAGGAGGTAACCTACGATTGCTAACAAGGCTTCCCACGGTTTAAATGAA
>NW_018251723.1:12009-12382 GCF_001263595.1 Phalaenopsis equestris | reverse complement strand
TGCCGGAACGAGGGAACCGTAGGATCCTAACCGGTGTCGCTCTAATCAACTTTAATATGCCTTCATAAAATTTAAAGAACTTCAACCATAGAGCCACCTAATTTGATATTATAACTTGACACACTAGATAACTCAAACTCGTCGCGGTAGGAGCTTGAAGCTAGCTTGGTGGGCAGCACGGCCATTTTTAACAGCAAAATCTGTCTTCCCCAGCTAAACCAATCTTCCTTCCTTAGACTTAAACAACAAAGCTATAGGACTTCGAGGTTGCTTTCTTATGCAACGTAAATCCTCACCTTATCTTTAGGCCTTTGCATAGCTCTTCTATACAATATAAGCCCTAACTCGTCTTAGGCTTCCGCGGCTGTCGTTT
>NW_018251723.1:6305-11480 GCF_001263595.1 Phalaenopsis equestris | reverse complement strand
GACCAAACGGACGTCATACTTTCCTTAGTTTATTTGATCGAGCCTCATCCTCAAGTCTTGTGTTTAACCTTTGGGATAGATACAGGATTTGAGGTACAGTGCTCTTTCAGTTTAAACTATGAAAATTATGGGGTCAGTTTGATTTCATACTTCAACGTCCTTCTGAAGCGAGCGACGGGATTTTAATTCTGACGACCGACAACTTCTTACGGGCAACCCAACAAACCAACCCGAAATAACGCCGACAAATACCGACGGAGATAACGTATCCACCTATTGAGAAACATTATCTGGCACTAATTTTTGCCGCTCAAAAGCTTAGACATTACATGCTTTCTCAGAAGATCACCCTAATTTTGAAAGTTAATCTATTACAATATTTGATGACCTGACCAACACTGTCCGGACATTTAGCGAGATGGTCGGTGATCTTATTGCAATTTGATATAAATTTTGTGCCCCTCCGTGCTATCAAGGGACAGATTTTAGCAGCTATCAAGGGACAGATTTGGGACAGATTTTAGCAGACTTTCTCGCCGCGCACCCACTGTCAGCTGGGTCCTCTCTCAATGACGAGTTACAAGACGAGCAAATACTACAAATAGAATTTTCTAGTGCGCATCGCTGGGAAATGTTGAGGGTGTTCCGTCAGCCAGGAAAGACAAGGGATCAGGCATAGTTATACCAGGTATGGCAGGGATCGGTTTGATCTTTATTACGCCAGATAAGGGCATGATGAGGTTCTCATACCACCTGAAAGAGTCGTGCAGTAAAAATGAAGCAGAATATGAAGCCTTAATCAGTGGGTTGGAATTGGCAATTGCAATGGATATAACAAACATCGTCGTCTATGGTGACTCTCAACTTGTCATCCAGCAGGTCGCCGGACAATACAGAATTCTAAAACCAAGGTTAGCAGAATACCATCAGTACGCGATGAAGCTCCTAGAACAGATTCTTGAGGTGACTTTCTACCGGATTCTTCGGGGAGATAATGCCCATGCCGACGCTCTAGCAAAACTCGCTAAGGAAATGGCGTGTCCCCAGGAGGATTCCATCGAAGTCACGATGCAAGGGAGACGAGTCTTGTCTCGAAATGACTTCAAAACTCTACACAAGCTTGGAAAGGAAGAAACAATAAATATAGTTGCAGACATCAACGAAGATTGACGAAAGCCATTAATAGAATATTTGCATACCGGAAAGCTGCCAGAAGACAAGTCTGAGGAGCACCACATCACAAGAATGGCCATGTATTACGCCCTAGTGGGAAATGTTCTCTATAGAAGATCATTCGACAAAATGTGGCTACGGTGTTTGAGCAGAGCCGAGGCACAAAATATTGTCAAAGAAGTACATGTAAGATTGTGTGGCGCTCACCAGTCGGGACCAAAAATGAAGATGAAGATTAAAAGACTGGGATATTATTGGCTAGCAATGATGCCCGATTGCATGGATACAGCCAGAAGATGTCACCAATGCTAAGTGCATGGAGTGGTCTTACACCAGCCTCCGAATGTGCTGCACCCAACTGTTGCCTCGTGGCCATTTGAGTGTTGGGGTACGGACATAATAGGTCCGATAGACCCTCCATCTTCTAAAGGACACAGGTTCATACTTGCCGCTATAAATTACTTCTCCAAGTGGGCAGAGGAAGTACCGTTACGTGAGGTTACGACACAACACGTCCTTCAATTTTTCAAGAGCCAAATTGTCTATCGTTTTGGAGTACCGCAAAGAATAATCTTTGACAATGTGACAGCTTTCAAAAGCACAAAGATCAATAATTTTGTCATAAGACATGAGATAGATTGGAGATACTCTACAATTTACTATCCCAGAGCAAATGGTATGGCTGAAGCTTTCAACAAGACACTGGTACAGATTTTGAAGAAAACACTGGATGAAAATAAAAGGGATTGACATAACAAACTGTAAGAAGCCTTATGGGCCTACCGGACGACTTTCAGGACTCCCGTACACCTTATATACTCGTGTACGGAGCTGAGGCCCTGCTACCCCTAGAAATACAGACACCTTCTCTCAGAGTCGTCGTTGTCAACCAACTCACAACGGAAGAAAGCACAAAACTCAGGCTTGAAGAATTGGAGAGTCTCGAGGGAAAATGACTAGAACCACAACAACATTTGGAGCTCTACCAGGCAAAGATGGTACAAGCCCATGACAAATTGGTCCGCCCAAGGATATTCAAAATTGGTGACCTCGTACTTGTGCTCAAAAGACCTATTCTTGCTCGGCGCAAAGTAGGTGGGAAGTTTGAGCCAACTTGGGAAGGACCATTCATTGTTGAGAAATTTTATACAGGAGGAACATACCAGTTAGTGGACTTCCGGGATGAAAGACCCATGTTACCGATAAATGGACGATCCCTAAAAACTTATTACGCAACCTGATGTCACCTGCCTCCGCTTGCCTCTGCTTGCTTTGAAACTTTGAAATTTTGATTTTTTTAGGGTTATCTATACGCCCATATGTCTATGACCGGGTCCAAATTTTGTAATTAACCTCAATATAATGAAAATTTTGAGAAGATTTTTGAACTTTACACGTTCTCTTTTCCACTTTGGAATTTAAATACCCTACTAAATTAAACAAAACTCGCACATAAAATGAGTATTCCTTTTCACCAAAATAAACTAAAATTTACTTTAATAAATACTTTGTTTTGTTCTTGTTCATGCCAAGCTTCGGTCCACTGACGTTTTTCTTGTCGTCTGCAGAAAAATGTCAGGACAGCGGCTGATCTTTGCCTTCCAGGACGTCTGGAACTTCACACTTAATGAAGAGATGACGCCACAAGGTGTCATAGATTTCAACATAGATTTCAACCAGATTGATAAAGACTACGACGGTCCTCTAATGGATGTAGTCAGCAATGAAGTAAAGAAGGGACTGCCTTCACTGTTGAGGGTGACCACTCAAGACGATGTGTCACGCAAAGGTAAAAATGTGATAGCGGAACAAGATCTGATGGAGGGGCCCAGCCATCTGCCCTCCATGGTGGCTACTCCAGGAAGGGGCCTGATAGCCGTCTGTAGTGAACAACTACCGAATACTCCGCTCTGCAAAACGCAATGCAGAAATGCAAGCCGACAGAAACAGAGAGCCTTTCTGTGACAGGAACGCAAGCACCAAAGAGACGTGAGCAGTTTTCTTACCCCCATTCCTGAGGGACATATTTATGATCCAGATCTGAGAGAGACTTATGCCTGCCTGCCCACTACAGATGAAGACTCAGGATTTGTGACGGGATCAGATGCGCCCCCGGTCCCAGATATCTTATGTAGAGGTTGCCCAACATGCAACGTTGAGGTACCAGCCGGAACATCAGTCACGGGCGCATTTGTAGAATGCTCGGACTGCAACGTTCTACATCTACAGCACTTCAGTACAATAGAAGAGTACACTGCGAGGACCAACGGGTCTCAGATTCCAGATTTTGTGGCAAATAAACCGTATGTCCCGCTGTGGACGGACCAGCACGCACCATGGAGCCCGGGATCATACATCCCATTTGAGGCTGAATCCCATATTCCGGATCGATCAGCACCAGTTTGGATTCCCGCCGAGGCTCGGAGTAACGAACGCCCCAGGCAGCTACCAACTCCCGGTATGGTAGAATACTACAAAATAAGTAAAGTGTGAATAAAAGGAATAAAAGGGAATTCGAGTTCTATGAAGAGGTTTAGGGAAAGTTTATCAATATATTGGAAGGCCTGGAGCTATATACCAGGGTTTTCTCTGAAACCAATGAAAGAAGCATTCCGGACTCCATCTTCGATTTAAGGGATAGAGGTCAAGCGGGCCTTCTCATGGAGAGAACGTATTCCGAGCCAAAGAAATGGATGCAGGGAAAGGGAAGATCACCATCCAATGCGGCTGTTTCTATAATTTTACGAACGACATACAGGGAAATCCGCTCGGGATCCTAAGATACGACCAAGTGGATCCGTTACCACCGATGATAAATGGATGATCAATAGAATGGTTAAGTGGAATATTCTACCCGCCACTTGCATTCCCAACAGTTGAATCATCAACATTTATGAAGATGGTGACTGCATTCCCCCACACAATGACCATCATGACTTTGTGAGGCATTTCTGTACTGTCTCGTTCATGAGTAAGAGCAATATTCTGTTTGAAAAAGAAATCAATGTAATCAGCCCTGGTGAATTCAGAGGGGCTGTGGAGATTCCTCTTCTAGTTGGTTCAGTACTTGTTCTCAAGGGAAATGGTGCAGACGTTGCCAAGCACTGCATTCCAGAAGTACGACACCGTAGGGTGTCTGTAACCTTCCGCTGGATGGATGACAGTAAAACACCATATGGATTCCAGCAGGACCCAGAATTGGAGGAACTGTTTTCTTACAAGCTATGACAAGGTTGTACCTTTGAATACATGCAAAAGGAACTCTTATCCTGGAGCATGACTCAGAATGTCTGCTTGATCAGGAGCTCAATATACCAAGCGCAGAGGATTCACTTGCTTTCTTTTACCAGCATGACATGTATTTGATGTAATCAGTCTATGATGTACTCATATCTTGAGATGACTCTCAATGTATTTCAGCATGTATTACATGATGTACTCTTTTTTAGGCCTTAGCCTACGTTTAATCTGTAGCATCTTTATTGAAGCAGATTAATGGAAATTTCACTCAAGATGTGCCTTTTTTGTCAATTGCCTTTTTTGTCAATTGCCTTTTTGTGAGATGGATGAAAGCCGTGAACCATGCAATGGTTTAGAGTTCCAATGAACAAAGAACAAAACAACAAATCTTCAACAATAAATAAAACACAAATAAAAGATAATCATAAATGAATAAATAACAAAACAAATTTCTTTTTAAAATCAACCAATTAAAATTAAAACTTTAAAAAACAAATTTTGGAAAATCAATTGTGATAAAAACAACAAGAAAATTAAATAAACCTGTTGAGTGGATACTTCTATTTTTAGAATTTCCTACCTTTGTGCGTGCAGCACAACCATCGTTATCTATGCTAACTCTTTGCACATCTCCGCAGAATATCACATTATGCACATAACTACACAAAGCTCTATAAATGTTCTTCAAAATCAAGCTTCTAACATAACACACTACTGCAAATTCAACACCACAAATTCATTGTAAATTTCATATCACATCTT
>NW_018251723.1:1213-6242 GCF_001263595.1 Phalaenopsis equestris | reverse complement strand
ATACCTAAATTTTTACCTAAATTTTGACTCTCTCCCGGAATTGATACCTATTCTTACATCTTTGAATTGGTGAATTGGTACTTACATTTCAAGTCTCACATCTTTGAATTGATACCTACATTTCAATTCTCATAAGTTTTAATTGATTCCTACATTTCAATTCTCACATCTTTGAATTGATACTTACATTTCAATTCTCACATCTTCGATTTGATACTTACATTTCAATTCTCATAACTTTGAATTGATTCCTACATTTCAATTCTCACATCTTCAAATTGATACTTACATTTCATGTCTCACATCTTTGAATTGATACTTACATTTCAATTGTCACATCTTTAAATTGATACTTACATTTCAATTCTCACATCTTTGAATTGATACTGACATTTCAGTTCTCACTTCCAAATCAGTCCTACATTGCTGATTCATTACATTCAAGGTCGGTCCTTACATTCCAACACTCTCTTTTGAGAATTGACCTACATTTCAATTCTCAATTTCTGAATCAGTCCTACATTTCTGATTCATTACATTCGAGGTCGGTCCTTACACTCCGACTCTCTCTCTCTCTCTCTGTCTCTCTTTATCTCTCTCTTTCTTTTTGAGTTAGAATTTCAATTTCAATTACCACCTCGGGGTCAACACATACATTTTGACTTCCATTGATGTCACAGTACTATGAAGACATGTTTTGTCTCGAATCGTCCTCAACTCTACACAAGTTCAGGAAAGAAGAAGAAACGATAATTGTGGTTGAGGATATCAATAAAGGTTGGAGCAAGCCATTAATAGAATATTTAAGAATATTTAATTAATAGAATATTTACATACTGGAAAGCTACCAGAGGACAAGTCTGAAGCACATCACATTACAAAAAGGGCTATGTCATATGCTCTAGTAGGTAATGTCCTCTACAGATGATCGTTTGACCATATGTGGCTATGATGTTTAAGTAAATTAGAAGCACAAAATTTTATTAAAGAAGTACATGCCAGATTGTGTGGCGCTCACCAGTCAAGGCTGAAGATGAAAATGAAGATCAAAAGACTAGGATATTATTGGCCAGTAATGATGTCCGATTACATGGATACAACCAGAAGATGTCCCCAGTGTCAAGTGCATGGGGTGGTCTTACACCAACCCCCTAATGTGCTACACCCAACCGTCACCTCGTGGCCATTCGAGTGTTGTGGCACAGACATAATAGGTCTGATAGACCGTCCTTCTTTCAAAGGACATAGGTTCATACTTGCTGCAACATATTATTTCTCCAAATGTGCAGAGGTAGTGCTGCTATGAGAGGTTACAACACAACACGTCCTTCAATTCTTAAAAAGCAAAATCATCTACCATTTTGGAGTACCGCAAAGAATAATTTCCAATAATGAGATAGCCTTTAAAAGAGACAAAATTAATAATTTTGTCAAATGACACAGGATAGATTGGAGATACTCTACAATTTGTTATTGTAGAGCAAATGGATTGGCTGAAGCCTTCAATAAGTCATTGGTACAGATTTTAAAGAAAACGCAGGACGAAAACAAAGGAAATTGCACAACAAGTTATTAGAAGCCTTGTGGGCCTACCGGACGCTATTCAGAACTCCAACTCAGTATACACCCTATATGCTCATGTACGGGTCTGAGGTCGTACTACGGTTAGAAATCCAGATGTCATCTCGAGATGTGGTCCCTCAGAGTCGCTGTCGCCAACCAACTTACAGTAGAAGCAAGTGCAAAACTCAGACTTAAAGAGCTAGAGAGTCTTGAAGGAAAACGACTAGAAGCACAACAACATTTCAAACTATATCAAGCAAAAATGATACGAGCTCATGACAAATTGGTCTGCCCAAGGACATTTAAAGTTGGTGACCTCGTACTCGTGCTCAAAAGGCCTACTCTTGCACGCCGCAAGATAGGTGAAAATTCTAAGCCAACTTGGGAGGGACCATTTATCATAGAAAAGGTCTACGTAAAAGGAGCCTACCAGTTAGTGGATTTTTTAGGCGAAAGGCCCATGCTGTCGATCAAAGTTCCCAGCACACCACACCTATTGGGGGTCCATTTGTTGACCTCATTTTTGGTTGAGGTTTAGTTTTTCCTCTGTAGTAACCTGAGGTCTAGCCATAGGATTTTCCTATTGACTATTCCTAGAAAACTAGACATGAAACCCTCACCACTAGAAATTCCAAACTCTTCTCTACTCAACTTGAAGTTCTACATATTGCTCTCAACCAATGGGGTCACTATGGGGGAAACTCAAGATGAGTCACCTTTATGACTGTTGGACCTTAGGATTGACCCTGGGTGTTGGTCTAGAGCTTGGGCCTCACTACACTCACTACACTCATTACACTCACTACACTACTACACTCATCTACACTCATAATCACTCACAACCCTGAACTCACATTTCTAGCCTAGATCCATTGATCTTTTGCGATACTCAGGTAGATGGTCCCATAAACCTACTAGCCCTAGGGTTATGGTTTAGCTAAGACAACTATGTAGAGGACCCAAAATGGGGTTTCCATTGGTCCATGGCTTATTGGCGATGGTTGGTACCTCAACTCTACCAAAATACCCATCTTGGCCTTTTACCACTAAAATCCCCCCAAATTACCAAATACCCCTCCATAGCTCAAAATCTCAAAAATTCTAAAAATCTTGGCACTCCAAATTTTCCCAAAACCTCCAAAATCACTCCAAATTTCTCCAAAACCAATTTAGACCCTTCAACTGAACCCAATTTGGCCATTTTGTCCATTTTGAACAAAACCCCAAAATTATCTTTAAGGGCCCAATCTCCCCATATTTACCTCAAATGTCCATCAATTTGAGCCCAATTGACCCCAATTCCAACCTTAAACTCAAATTAACCTTTTATATGAGTAAATTAAACCAAATCCAAGTTCATTTGGTCCATTATTTGAGCCTAATTTTGATTTGAGTCAAAACCCCAATTTTGACCATATGACCTAATCTCACCAAATTGAACCCATAGCCTAGTCAGTTGGCCTCAATTAATGTTGAAAATCTTTAATAACATTACTATACATCAAAATCAACCATAAATTGACCTTGGTAAAGCCTTAAATTCATTTGATTTTGGCCTAAATCCAAAATTCCCAAATTTAGCCCCAAATTGGCTAAGTCCCCAAATTTCACCCAATTGATTGCCTTAACCTCCAAATTGGAATTGGCATCCAATTCATGTTGAAAAATCTTCATGAGGTCCCTATTTACCATTTAAAATAATCAATTTGGACTAGCTTGAAGGCTAACCGAAGCTAGACCTAAGTCTAGCCCAACATGACCAAATTGATTAAAGTCAAATTGACTCCCCAATTGGACTCAAAACCACTTCCATCCTTCACCAAAGTTGTTCCTTATGATCATTTACACCAAATTCAATAGTTATTTGGACCAATTGACATGTCTAATCAAGTCCAAACCCAAGTTTTGGTCATTTGCACCAACTTGGACCCATGCACTAAATGTGACCTAAACACCCTAAGACCACCAAATTAACTCCACCACAGCCATTAGTTCGACTTAGTGACCAGTCCAAACACCATGAAATCACCTAAATCAAGCCATGGACCAAAGGTCCCCCAAAATAAGGGATCTTATTTCAAAAAATGCACATGCTTAAGATATCTTTGCCAAATCTAATCGCATTTGCATTAAATTGTTGTGATGGATTCCTCTGGGTTCCCTGAGCTCCTAGCCACCTCCCCCTGGATGGCCGGCCAGCCTAGTGGCCAGAAAAGCCCAAAATCCAGAGCCACCCCCATGGCACCTCACCAAACTCAAACTTAGAGGCTAGCTCATCCAAATCAAGTCATGGAGCTCCTTTGCCCTCCACCTAAGCACCACATTACACCTCTTGATTGGCCACGACAGCCACCCTAACCCAAATTTTATAAAAGGCCACCTCCATGGCCGCTAAACTAAGTGCTAAAATTTTCTTAGAGAGATCTCTCCAAACTTCACACAGAGGTTCCTTAAGATCCCTTCAGTGCATTCCAACCATTTTTCCTCACCCATTCCCATTGTCGGAACTCAATTTTGAGCTTGAAACCCTGACGGAAATCAGGACAGAGCCCAATACACCTCCACACTCCACAAAACTTCAATTACTTGTGTCCACACCTTCACAAGTGCGAAAGAAGCCAAAGCCCCATCAAATTCCCCTTCCACAGAGCCTCTACCATAGCTCTAGACCAAAACCTGAAATCGAGCCTGTCGAATTCATACCTGATCGAATTCATACCTAGGCCTTACACCAAGACCCGGGACTCAATCCCTAGCCTCCTTGGACCCCAATGAATGTGACGAGCACCTCTGATTGAAGCCTCCCTTCTCAGAGCAAAGGTATAAAACTTCTCCTCATCTCAAGCCTATTTCTATTCTTCATTTACTTAAGCTTGATTTCATGGCATCTTAACCAAATGGATGTGTTCGTCTCACTTAGACGAGTCCATAGGATCTAATCCGAAGTGATTTGGTTGACTCTAGGCTGAGATCTTAAGGTTTTAGTGTGGACGGTCACGAGATCATCCTATCGGGGATGATGACAGGGAGCTGTTTGATCAAGTGTGTTTCAAATGGACGGAGGAGATCGAGCCGGACAGCGCTTTGGGACATAAACGGCGGGCTGAGTCAGTAGCTACGTGGATGGCGACGTCCAACCAGAGCCCCCCACGAATGCGAGCACCCCACGAATGCCTTCGGAGCTGCCTAGGATCTAGTGAGCACGCGCTGTTTAAATAAATAAATAGTTATTTTCCTATTTATTTAAATACCCTTAACTTAGAAAATTCATAACTTGGTGTAGAATAATCACAAAAATAAAATAAAAATACTCACTTGCTCAGTGAACAAAAGAGAACAATGTGGAACAAATTTCAAGTCCATTTGGTGCAAATTTTATTTTTAACTAATTAAACACTATTTGGGATTATTTGATTCTCTTTGATTCTCCATGCATAAACTTGACTTGGACGTAGATCCCTTGATC
>NW_018251723.1:0-1125 GCF_001263595.1 Phalaenopsis equestris | reverse complement strand
CCATATTTTTCAATTTATTTCACATTATTTCTTTAAAATAATCATGAAAATTAGCATATTGGTTATAAATTCCTAAAAAAATTTTGGAAGGTCCACCATGACTAGAGAAACCTTTGAAAATAATTTCATGGGTCAAGTCATTTAAAATGTCCTTAAATTTTACAAACACTAAATCACTATGATAATTTATTTTGAAAAATTTAAACATCTAAATGACTTGATTTTTTATCTCCACAGTGATTTATGATCCAGAGAACTCATCATAAAAATTTCAAAATATTTTGACTTCATTTGACACCTTCAGTTGATTTTTAAAGATAAATACCACTTTTAACACTTAAATGATTTTTAAAAATCAAAATATAACTCAAAAAGTTATGAAACTTAGATTTTTTATTTCTCTGTGATCAGCGGTATTTTATAAAAATAAAATGATATTTAAAATAAAATTTTGATTTTTAGCCTATTCTAAATATTTAAATAATTAAAAATCCATAAAAATCACAAAAATAATAAAACTCATGGAAATGCTCTAAATTGTTTCCTAATCACTTAGGAACAATTAAAATATTTCTGCTGATTTTCAAAATAAAGATATTAAATTTTAAAGCTTAAAAATAATTTTTAAAGGCTTAAAAAATGAGTTTACACTAAAATAATTCCCATAAATCAAAGAAAAAAAATATATAAAATTTGCTCCTCTGAATTCTCTGACCATAGAGAGATTTTTCAAAAATGCAAAACTTAATTTTTACTACTTAAAATAATTTATTTTTATTAAATAACCCTGAATTTAAAATAATTTTAATAAATCACAGAAAAACCAAAGAAACATGAAATTTGATCTAAAGGCTTCTCTGGTCTAGGTCTACCTCTAGTAAAAATTTCTAAGGATTATAATTTACCTTGGTCAAGTTAGGATTTTCTTTGAAAAATCCTATCTTCACATGAAAATTACATGAAAATAATTACATAAATTAAATTAAATTTTGAAAAAATCACATTTTCTCCTCTGATGTCTCAATTGACTCATAAATAAGGTAGGATAAAAATTTCAATGTCATTTGAATTAAATTTTACAAATTATGAGGTAATAGAGCCTTAGAGGCAAATGTGTAATTTTGG
>NW_018251722.1:67587-79132 GCF_001263595.1 Phalaenopsis equestris | reverse complement strand
CCTTCACACTTCTTAGTCCGATATCTTTGAGATATTGGTTTCGCAGCATAATATAAACCCTATTTAATTCCTTATATTAAATAGGGGAATTTGTCGGCCAATATATTGGTTTCGCAGACTAAACAGATGTCATAACTTTCTCTAGTTTATTTGATCGAACCTCACCCTCAATTCTTGTGTTCATCCTTCGGGGTAGATACAGGATTTGAGGTAAAGCGCTCTTTCATTTAAACTATGAAAATTATGGGGTCAGTTTGACTTCATATTTTTCAAAAATAAAATTTAAAAAAAAAACGTCCTTCCGAAGCGGGCAACGGGATTTCAACTCCGATAACCGACAGCTTCTTACGGGCAAACCCCACACCAAAAATAGTGTCGACATCATGATGGGAATTTTTAGCTTTCCCTCTAGTGAGTCTGGTGAGGGAATTCCTTCTAGAAGAGTAAGAATTGCCAGCTTCAATAACTAAGTCATCTGTAGGGGGGTCAATCATGACAATCTTTTTCTTCTTTCTAGTTTTCTGCAGTTGCCATCCTTCTTCTAACTCAGCTTGTATGTTCTCAATTGAATTGACATTCAATGGATTCATCGTGGGAAAGATAGGAAGAGGGTCAGAGGGAGGTCTAGCCAGTTGGGGGAGGGCAATAATATGTTCCACTGCCTCTTCCACCAATGTAATATCATTAATATTAGGAAGAGAGGGTGAAACCCCCCCCCCACCAAGAGGATGAATTTAAAGTTGTATAGAGGGAGATCTTTCTACCTGTACATCAGTAATAGTAAATGGAACTGCCACTGGATCTGCAGGAAGATAATTGGCTTCCAACAGCTTTTCAATACCAACTGATATGAGATTATGAGCGGCTTTACTTGAAGAGGGAGCTTCCATTCTTTTTTTTTCAAATGGGGCTTCCATTCTTTTTTCTGGTTCAGAGACAAAAGGTTGTACATCAGGAATGATTGGTGATTGTTGTTGTTGTATAGATGGAACTGCCATTGGATCTGCAGGATGAGAATTAGATTCCAACAGCTGTTCGGTGCCATCTGATATGAGATTATGAGGGGCTTTACTTAAGGAGGGAGCTTCCATTCTTTTTTCTGATTCAGAGACAAAAGGCTGGGGAGTTGAAAATTTTCCACTAGGAGGAGGAGCCTCTAGTGGGGGTTCAGATTCAGCAGTCATTGGGGGACCTTTTTTCTTAATATTTGGATGCAACCTAAAGCATCTTTCATTAGTATGACCAAACATCTTGCAATGAGTACAGTAGTAAGGCCTTTGTTCCATAACAATCTTCTGCCAGTAGCCATTATGGGCAGTGCCCAACCAGATTTTATCAACCTCAGGCAATGTTATGTCTCTCTCCACCAAAATCCTTGCAGCTGAAGGTCTAGACAGATTGTAGGTTGGGACATTTAGTTTAAGTGATCTGCCGAAAGCAGTACCAATGGTAAACAAAACTTGGTGGTGGAAAAAATGAAGTTTCAGTCCAGGCAGCTTAAACTAGATAGGAACAATAGGTGGCTCCTGGTTTGGATCAAAATCAGGGGACTATTTTAGAATCTTCATAGCCATACCTTCAATATATATAATTTGTTTAGAGAATAGTCTTGCATATTCCTCCTCCCTAGAGAGATGGATAGACATATGTCTTTCATCCACTAGTCCAACTTTCCAATCACTGAGCAACTTTAAATCATCAAAGTGTTTTCTCACAGCCTCCATCTTGGGATGCCCATAATGAAATTTACCAATGAGTGTAAACCTGAAATAAGAAGATAGGGAAGAGATATCAGTATCTGAGAAGATAGCAGCAGGTTTACCAGCCTTTCTACTAAGTTCTTTAATGAAAGGAAAGTCACTTTCCCCAACTCCATCATGGTAAGAACTAGGAAATACCATATGTTCAACATCATATTGAAAATCAGAACATTTCTCCACTACATATACAAAAGACTTAGCCCACTGAATGTTAGTTCCAAGCTCCATAGGGTTGGCCATATAGACAACTCTGCTATAGACAGTAGCTCCCACCAAAGAAGGAAATGAAACAGTAAACCAAACCCGGGAAGTGACCCCCAAACTTCAGAAACAAAAAGCAACTTCTCAGAAATGGAAGTGTATACCTCAGTAGAGAAAATCAAAAATAAAAAACCAGGAAGAACAATCACAGAACCAGGGAGTATAATCTCTAGCCTAATGTAACAGTACTTCCAAGTTTGAAAAAAATAAAACCCGGGAAACCAAAAACAACAGAAAAAAAAGGACCAAGGCAGTAATCCATAAGCTAGATGGATCCGAAAGAGTTCCCAACAAGCATGGAACACCCTTCCACCGCCAACCTACCAGCCAGTAGAGAGGAGCTTCCATGAGGGAAACCCTAGCAGAGCATTGACAACGACTTAATATATGCTTAAAAATACAAGTATTTAATACGACTGCTAAAAGATTTAATTCCTCAGCAACGACACCAAAAACTTAAAAACAGTTATAAATTCGATAAAGATGTATATATAAAATATTCAATAATAGTAAAGTCACACTTATCAACGCAAGTATACGTATCAGTATAGTAATATAAGGCTCTAATGGAGTCTTAGATATCGATCCCATAGGGAGTAATATTAGAACTACGAACTAAGATTTTAGAAAAGCAATACTTAATCGCAATAATGGAATTCAAATTGCTTATCTGTCACTAATAGACAATTGAAATAATTATGTAATTTTAATAACTCTTAAATAACTAATTATATTAATAAGGTTTTTAATGTGATATTCAATATATAAGAAAGCATCCTTCTCCTTATCAAGAAATTATAGTGAATGGATAAAGTGAATCAGTTCAAATTGTATCGTGTCAAATAGGAGTATACCTATTCTTTAACATTTGGTCCAGGCATAAAGGACATTGACTAATCCTATGTTTGTTTACTGAATCTGCAGCTAGGCTGGAAGGATACCGACTCTCACTTCAAAGCTCCCACGTTCCCCTTGCCTGAGGGCTAACATCTGCACCCAAACGATAGGACCGAATTGAGGATTTTAGTCTGTCACTCTAAAATCTCCAATTCTACGCCCGATAATTTTTATTTTTTTATTTATTTACACCCAAATTTTAAGGACTTTGATCTCCCAAGGGCTTTGACCTCCCTGAATCTTGGATGTAATCTTCACTTTAGTTGTAAAACTCAACATATTTTAACAAATTAATTGGCCAGATTGAAAGTAAATTAAGATCAAAGTGAAAAGATCATCACAATTTCTTTAATATTTTCATGTCTCAACCAATTCAAATCATCATTTCACAAATATCAAGACAACAAGAAAGACAGAAAACTACTCAGAACTCATGGGGAAGTCTCAACAAAACTCGAAATTCATATATAAAAGTAAAGTCTATAAACTACAACAAGTAAATAACACTTATCTCTAATTTCTCCTCAAGCAAACTCCTCAAAGTTCCTTTGAATCTCTTCCTTTCTTTACAGCTCATTGAATTCTTCTTCGAAGAGGCAAGGAGGAAAAAATCTCCCACTTTCCCTCCACTTTTAAAGTTGTGGATGAGTTTTCCCAAGAGTTGCCTAAGCACCCCTCCAAAATTCTTCCTCATCCAATGCATTGTTGGACATAACAACCGATCTCGCCATCAGCGGCCTCGAGGGCGCCGTTGGCGGGCCTTCTAAGTGAATTAAATCTGGAATCTCGGGAAAAGCCCGTCGTCGGCGCTGTTGGGCTCGCCGTCGGCGCCTTAGTTCAAATCTTCACCGGCAGCGCCCCCAGAGGGCCCGCTGCCACCCTCCTGTTCATATATATATATATATATATAAGGCTTATATTTGATGATATTTCACTTTAAGGAAATGTTTTTTCATACTTTATTGCAGGTATACTAAGTCAAGACATTTGGAGCTTACGGGAAGCAAAAAAGACAAAATTTAGAGTCAAAAGGTAGTGTTTTCAAAAATTGAACTGATGTCAGAGACGATTATTTTCCAAATGCATTGAATTTAGATGAATTTTGAAGGGGTACCAAAAGGAGACTTGAAAAATTTGTCCCTACATTATAAAAGAAAAAAAGGGGTTTTTTGTTGTGGGGGGGGGGGGGGGGGGGGCGTGTGTATCAAGTGTGTGTGAGAGTTTGAAGAGTGTTAGAGAAGACATTCTCTAAGAGTTGTAAGAGGATAGGGAAAGTAAGTGATTTTTTTTTCATTACATTTATAGGAGAGAATTGAGTGTTACTATAAAGAGAGAAAGTGGTTCAAAGGAACTTCAAGAGATTTGCATTGGGGAGGAGATCGAGATAAGTTGTTTTACTTTACTATTTTTGTTTTGTAAACTTATTTATATATATATATATATAATTCATGTTTTGTTGTATCTTCATCATGAAATATGAGTAGATTTCTTTGTCCTTCTCCATACATAGAGATATAGTCATGTGAAGAATCAAAATTCTTGTGTAATATTTTAATTTCATAGTTTTGATGATTTAAACTTTAAACTTCATTTACTTTTCAATCTGACCAATTGAATTATTAAAATTTATTGTAAAACATATGATCTGAGAGGGCTATGCTTTCTACAACATAGTAAGAATCAAATTCAACTTCATGGATGAGAATGTATTCCATTGGGTTGAGGGCAAATAAATAAGGAAATTTTCATTGATGGGTGTAGAATTGGAGATTTTAAGGTGACATACTAAAATCCTCAGTTTGGTTCAAGCATTTGGAAAATAAAGCGAGTTGTTAGCCCTCAGGCAATGGGAATGTGGGAACTCTGGAGTGAGAGCAAATGTTTTCCTAGCCTAATCACGGATTTAGGGACCAAACATTGGATTAGCCAATGTTCTTTGTTGCTTGTAAAAAGAATAAAGATATTATTTGCTCATATTTGGCACAATACAATTTTCTACAATTTGATAATTCATTGACTATAACCTCATTGTAAGGCGAAAGATACTTTCTTAAATTTAAACTCTTTGTCACAAAATTTAGTTTAGTTTTAGCAAATTTAACTTTGAAGTTTAGATATTAGTGCAGTAACATAGTTTCTTTAACAGCATTAAACAAATTTCAACATGCTTCCTTACTTAAGTTTTCTATAGCTTGAATATTGTGTCTTTGTGTTATTAACATAAGAATTTCCACCTCCATGTGGGATCGATACTCAGGACTCCATTAGAGTCCTTTATTACTTGAGTTATATGTATACTTGCGTTTGCAACCTAGTGACGATTTGAAATTGAAAGTATGCCTTAACTCACTAGGAGTGGCAGCTTTAAATATTGTAAAAGAGAAAACTGATTATACTGAAGTAAATTTTTTTGTTATTGATCTACATATTTCCTGGTATAGTTGTAATGTGTGTTGTCGTGTTGAAAAACATTTATAGCGCACACAAATTCCCGCATTCATTAGGACAAATGATAGATTCTCAATCATCATTTGAAAGTTTGAACGCAATAAATAATCGACCTAATAATATCTATTCTAATTATTACAATCCTGGTTGGAAAAATCAACCTAATTTAAGTTGGAATAATAATAACTCTAATGGTGAAAATCCGCAATGGGGGAATAGTCAAGCGAACCCTTTGGGAAATCTAAATAATTAAGGAAATACTAACTATAAATCTTATTATTCTCCAGGCTTTAATAGCAATTTACAATTTAAGGAGAAGAAATTGTCTATGAAAGAATTGATATTACAAATGGGTAATCAATTACAAAGTTAAGGAGCAACAATTAGAAACATTGACAATCAATTAAGACATATTGCTATTGCACTTAGCAATATTCCTAAAGGAACTCTTCCTAGTAATGTTGAGATAAATCCTAAAGACCAGAATAAAGAGTAAATTAAAGCTATGTAACTTAGAAGTGGAAGAGAAGTGGAGACAAAAGTTCAAAAAAAGATTGAAGTTGAGAAATAAGGGGTGGAAATTGAAAAGTTTGAGGAAGATATTCCTCATGATTCAGAATATCCTATTAAACCAATGAAAATTACTATAGAAAAATCACCACCTTTATTTCCTTAAAGATTGAGACAATAAAAATTAGATAAATAATTCTCCAAATTCTTAAAAATATATAAGAAACTAACCATAAACATTCCATTTGCTAAAGCCCTGAAACAAATACCGAGCTATGTAAAGTTTATGAAGAATATACTTAATAGAAGAATGAAGTTTACAGATAATGAGACAGTTGAACTTAGTGAAGAGTGTAGTGTTATAATTCAGAAAAACTTCCTAAAAAAAATTAAAGATCCTGGTTGTTTTATCATCCCTTGTGCTATAGGTGAAAGATATTTTGGAAAAGATTTATGTAATTTGGGAGCCATTATTTATCTTATGCCTCTATCTATTTTGAGAAGGTTAGGTTTAAGAGAGATTTCTCCTACTTCTGTAACCTTTAAGTTAGTTGGTCGTTCGATCACGTATCCTAAAGGAGTTGTAGAAGATGTATTGGTAAAGGTTGATAAATTTATCTTTCATGTGGACTACATTATGTTAGATATGGAGGAAGATAAAAAACTTCCATTCATTTTAGAGAGGTCTTTTCTTGCAAGACGTTCAAAAAGGTGAGTTAACCATGAGAGTCAACGACCAAGAAGTTACATTTAATATATCGAAATCCATGAAATACCCAGCAAAAGGAAAAGATGATGAATGCTTTAGGATGGAAATTATTAATTATTTGAGTAACAATCATTTTATAAAAGCTTTGAAGAGAAACAAAACAAGAAGATTTGAAACATGAAGATGAGGATAAAGAGCAAGGTAAGTCCATTGAAATATGTAGTGAAGACTTAAATTATGTTTAGGAACGATTTGAACTGTCAGATACTACGGAAAATAATAAAAATCTTATTCCTTCAATTGAAACACCTCTTGAACTCAAAATGAAAATACTCCCTGCACATTTAAAATATGTTTTTTAGTAGATTTATCAACATTAACTGTTATAGTATCCTCAGAGTTAATTGAACTACAAGAACAAAAATTATTAGTAATTTTAAGAAAATATAAGAAAGCCTTTGGATGGACATTAGCTGATATTAAAGGAATCAGTCATTCAATTTGTATGCATAGAATTTATTAGAAGAAAATCATGAACCTAAAGTTAATTCTCAAAGGAGATTAAAACTTATAATGAAAGGAGTAGTTAAGAAACAAATTTTAAAATGGTTAGAAGCTAAAATTATCTATCCTATCTTGGACAGTTCTTGGGTAAGTCCAATTCACTTTGTTTCAAAGAAAAGGGGTGTGATTTTTGCTACCAATGAGAAAGAAGAATTAATACCAACACGACAAATCATTAGTTGGAGAATCTGTATTCACTATAGAAAATTAAATTCAACCACTAGGAAAGATTACTTTCCTTTACCTTTTTTGGACCAAATGTTGGATAGGCTAGCTGGATACTTTTGCTTTTAAATGAATGCCCTTTGGTTTATGTAATGCACCTACAACAATTCTACAACAATTCAAAGATGTATGATGTCTATATTTTGTGACTTAATTGAAAAAGGAATAGAAGTTTTTATGGACGACTTTACAATGTTCAAAACTTCATTTGAATCATGTTTAAATCATTTAAAAAAAGTTTTAAAATGATGTAAAAAGATAAATTTAGTATTAAATTGGGAGAAATGTCAATTTATGGTTGCAGAAGGAATTGTACTTGGACATAAAATTTTTGAAAATGGTATGGAAGTAGATGATCCACCTTAAAATTGCCTGTTTTAGTGCATATTTTATGATTGTCTTATGCATATTTTTAGTGATATTTCACTTTAAAGGAAGGTATTTTATATGCTTTTGGTTTTAGGCACATGGAATAGACATTTAGAGAAAAAGAGGAGAAAATGAGCAAAAATTGTGAAATTTGTATGGCGCTAAAGCGTCGCTCCCTGGCGTTATAGTGTCAGAGACGTGTGCGGTGGGCATTATAGCGCCAGTAACTTCCCTTCTAGAAGATCCATTGAATTTGACTGAATTTTGATGTATCTAACAGTCTTTGTTCTTGTAAATCATTTAATTCTGAAGATATAATAACAGGTAATGTAGATGAGTCTCCTAAAAATACATACTTCAAGTGGCTAGACAGTATTTTTAACTCAAGTTCAGGTGGTTTTATAATTGACGGAAATAGATTTTTATCGGCATTTTCCGTAATATCCAATATCTCAAATCTTTCCTGAACATAATCTAATTCTTCATTTTCTATTTCATCCAGAATAATTTCGTCACTCTCTTCAAATTGTTCTTTCTCTTTAAAATGTTCTTCAAAATGTTCTTCTTCTTCAAAATGCTTTTTATCTTCAAAATGTTCTTTAAAATGTCGTTCAGTAGATGTTCAATAATTTTCATGTGAAAACATTCATTATCTCTTTCAACAGCAGGGTATTTCATAGATTTTGCAATGTTAAAAGTCACTTCTTGATCGTTAACTCTCATAGTTAATTCTCCTTTTTGAACATCTATCATAGCTTTTCCAGTAGCTAAAAATGGTCTCCCTAAAAATAGATATATTTCTTTATCTGCCTCCATATCTAAAATAATGAAATTCTTAAGAAAGATAAATTTATTCACTTTTACTAACACATCTTCTATAACTCCCTTAGGATATGTAACTGAACGATCCGCTAATTGTAGAGTTACAGAAGTAGGTGAGACTTCTCCTAATCCTAATCTTTTGAAAATTGATAGAGGCATAAGATTAATGCTGGCTCCCAAATCACATAAAGCACTTCTATAAAATTTCTCACCAATAGCAAACGGTATAGTGAAACTGCCTGGATCTTTTAATTTTTCATGATAATTTTTCTTCATGAATCTTTTTCTGAATAATTGCACTACACTCTTCGCTAAGTGCAACAGTTTTATTATCAGTGAACTTCCTTTTTTGGTTCAAAATATCTTTCATAAGTTTCACATAATTGGGCATTTGCTCTAAAGCTTCTACGAAGGGAATATTTACCGTTAATTTCTTAAGAATTTCTAAAAACTTGGAAAATTGTTTATTCTGTTTGTGTTGCTTCAATCTTAGAGGAAATGGTGGTGGAGGTTTCTCCACAGTAATTTTCAGTAAGTTGTTATTCTAAATCTGGGTACTCATGATCCTTTTCTTTGTCGATATCCACTTTTTTTTTTTCAATTTCCGTTTCTTTATGTACTCTTGTTTCCAATTCTTTTCCACTTCGTAATTGTATCGCTTTGATTTGTTCTTTTCCTTGATCTTTAGGATTTGGTTTCACAATACTATAAAAAGTTCTTAATGTTTGGTTACTAAGAGCAGTAGCGATGTGCCCTAATTGATTTTCAATATTCTTAATAACAGCTCATTGGTTTTGTAATTAATTTCCTTGATTTTGCAATTGTTGACCCATGTTTAATATCAGCTCTTTCATAAACAAATTCTTTTCCTTAATTTGAGTGTTACTGTTAAATCCTGGAGGATAATTTGATGAAAGAAGATTAACCAGAAGAACTTTGATCCAGGATAAGAAGTTTTGCTTTACAATACAAGGCTAAAGTTATTCCCTGGGAAATCGAAGTCTCGTTGGTTATGACCCTTTACTGTGACTCAAGTTTATACTTGCGGAGCTGTTGAAATTGAAGATCAAAAGACTGGAAATAGATTTAAAGTAAATTGACACAGATTAAAACCATATTTCGAGGGTAAAAGACCAATTTTAAAAGAGGTTTTAATGATTAGTCAACCTGAATAATACCTGAATAGGTCGGGCTGACGACGTTAAACCAAGCGCTTTATGGGAGGCAACCCATAATTATCTTTATTTATATTATTTATATTGAGATTATAGTAGGTTTTCTTTGAAATTATCATTATTTTGTGATCGTATTGAACTCTACTACTCTTATTTACCCTTGAATCATCATAAAAATTGGATCCATAGAGAAAAATTGGAACTCATTCGGACCAGAGCGAAATTGTGCAATTTTTGCCTTGGGCTCCGACCGCGCCATCGACGCCGCCGACGGCAGGTTTTTCTCGAGAGTCCAGGCAAATAAATACTAAAGGCTCTCCATGGCGCCCTCGACGCCGCCGATGGCAAGTCCCCGCCGCCGCCGATGGCAAGACCGGCGGGATGGCGGTTTCTAGAGTTTGAATGGCGATTTTTGGCGTTTTTTGGGCGGGGGTTACTCCTTTTAAACTTCTAAATTCAATTCCTAAGTTCATATTTCCCAAAAACAAAGTGAAACTCCACAAAATTTGCCCCTATGGCGTACAATTCCCTTGAAAACCATAGAATGTGAGTGTTCAACCGGAGAAAGTTCATTAGTGTGGAAGCGCAGTGAATCTTCAACAAGGTACTGGCAAAGAAGAGATTAATCAAGGAATGAGGATTTGTAAATCGAAGATTAAATAATCCATCGATGGTATTTGATGGGAAGTGTTGTGCTACACTACCGCCGCCGTGGTTGTTCCTGTGGTAAAGGAATTTTATGTTAATTTGCATGGAATCAACTAGGGAGTCGTCTATGTGCGAGGTAGATGGATAACTTCTACTCCTGCATGGATCAAGGAATTATTTATGATCGAGAACGTTTCTGTCTACCATTATTCAAACTTTGTCCCGACAAGAAACCAGATGAATGAAATTTACCAATATTTAACGGACAAAACTGAAGACTGGGAAATGAGAGAAAATGAGTATGCTATTTTTTCTACAACACTTTTAAATCTTGTTTCAAAACATAGTCACTTCTTCATTTCTGCAAAACTGTTACCGATGATGAAGATCGATAAAGTTTCTAAGGAAAGTGCTATTCTAAATTACTGCATCCAAATAGGACTGCCGATCGATATTGGATCGATAATTGTGAAGTCTGTTTTGGGCCTGATCGTTCATGGATCAACTTATGGGCTTGGACACCCTTCCACAGTTTTCTCACTTTGCAGTCAGTTTCAAGTATCCTATGAAAATTGAGAAAAGCTACTTCTACCTTGGAAGCCTTTGGACCCAACTGAGAGATTCTCAGCCTATGAAGATGAAAATGACATGACTATTATGGTAGATCAATTGTCTCAGAATTGACAGCCTATTCAACCTTTAGTTCCCGACAAGACTCTAGTGATCCTGCGCAGAATCAAGAAATTAGAGAAGAAGGTATAAATTGTCATGAATGTAATTAATAATATCTTTAATTTCTTCGATCATCTAAACTGGAGGATGAAAGAACATTTTTCTCACTCTGGACATATAGAAGATAGTTTAATACAGCTGATGAGGAGGATTAAATTGATAGAAGATGATTCTACTGAAGAATTTCCATATCGACCTTTCTATAACATCTTCGTACATGTTCAATCAATAGGTGATCTCAGAAGAGAATCTAGTACTGAACATGAAGAATAGTAGATTTATATTTCTACATGTCTGTCTTTGTATGTAATTTGATTTGAACTTTGCATTTGCTTTGCTTTAGAATTATGCTTTTAGATCTCTGTATAGTTGAGACTAAGAATAGGATGTTTATTTTCAGCGTTTTGAGTGTTGTGGCTTGGATT
>NW_018251722.1:64733-67388 GCF_001263595.1 Phalaenopsis equestris | reverse complement strand
ATCGCAAAAATCCGGGAATTGAACCAAATCAATAGAGCCCGCCGATGACGCCCTCGACGCCGCCGATGGTGGACTTTTCCTGAGACTTAGGATATAATTTCAATAGAGCGCGCCAACGGCGCGGAAGCCCCCGCCGACGGCGCTGAAGACCCCGCCGACGGCGAGATCCCAAAGAAACACCTTTAACTGTGATTTTGACCAGTCAACCACCACTATTCATCATCTCCTTCCTCTAAAAAATGCGATTTTTGACCTATAGCTTGAGAGATCCTAGATTTGGAGGCGATTTCAAGGCATTTAGACACCGGATTTGATCATCTCTTGGTAAGAGCTTAACTCTAAACTAAAAATATTTGATTTTCACCATATATTTCTTCCACATTGAGGAGATCCAAAAAATTTGAGAATGTGAAGAAAATATTGGGATGAAATTCATGGAACTCAGTTTTGAACTCTTAGAATCACTCTTTGAATTGGAAGCCATGATTTACATATTTGAAGTAATTTTTGAAATTTTCTATAGTTGTGATTAGATTGAAATGGCTCCACAAAAAAAAGAGACGACTTGAGTTCGATGAGTCTCACTTCATCAATGCGAAGGCTCAATCAAGGTTTACTTCAGTGCTTGAAGGAAAGAAGTAGAAGCAAGATCGAGTTTTTGAGAGTCCGGGAGGAGAAATTGAACGAGTCCGGGAGGAGAAATTGTTATTATTATTACCGAGCGGAGGTGGGAAAACATCTGTTACACCACCAATAAGGCTGCTACAAATATTGTGAAAGAATTCTATGCCAACGTGTTCTATTCTGAAGATGGAATTATTCAAGTGCGAGGATTTCCTGTTAAATTTAATGTCGCCCGCATTAACACCTTTTATGAAGTCCCAGACTCTTATAACTGCCACTATGAATCCTTCAGTACAATGGAAGGCCCACTGAATGATGTGATCAACTTTCTCACTGATGGGAAAGGAACGTGGAAGATTAAGCAACGAGAACGGGTAAATTTTTCTGCTTACATGTTAAATGCCACCTCTAAAGCGTGGCACTATTTTATTTCCTCTACTCCCATAGTGAGGTAACACCATAGTGAGGTAACAAGAGATAGAGCTATTCTAATTTTTTGTATTCAGAATAACATGAAATATAAATATGGGGAGAATCATTTTTAAGAATATATTGGCTATGGCAAGGAGTGAAACAAGTTGAGGTTTAGGACATCCTTACCTCATTTATGCACTTTGCCAACTTTCTGGAGTGGAAGTTTGAGGTGATGAGGAATGGGTTTACCCTATGAAACCCATTAGTAAAGTTAATTTAAAGACATACAAATCCCGTGAAAAATGGAGAACTGAGAGATGGTGAACTGAGAGTAGGAGTCAAGAACCTTCTACTAGTAGAGATTTCCCATCTACAAGTTATGACCTTCCACTTTCTAGTTCCCCTACCCTAACTAACTCGATGAATGATTTGACCTTGCAGCGAAAAAGTATGGAATTAATAAACGAAAGGATTGGAGGTTTAGAACGTCGACATGATTATGACAGTGAGTACCTTCAAAGGCATTCAAATTTTGAGATAGCTTACTACGAAGCTCAGGCCCGACACTACAGAGGTGATCCTGATGTTACTTTTCCTGAGTGCCCCCAATATACTCAGTATCAGCCCAATCCACCTGCTGACTAAGGAGATGAAGACATAGTTTGGGATTTTGATATATGAATGTAGTTGGTGTACTTGTACTTTTATTTTTGTAATCTTTTGTAATAGAAATGGATGTTTGTGAGCATTTGTACTTTCATTTTTATTGTTATGTTGTAATTGGATAATTTTTAATTTTTATTATAATTTTAGTGTGGTAGTTAAAATTTACATATGCAGTATAATGAATGTTAATTAGTACTTTATGAATTGCAATGTAATGTGATATTTATTTTGCATTTTAATTGTAATTGTCTTTTGTTTAGTATTATAGATGTGTTAGTGAATTATTGTGTTTGTTTAATGTTTTAGTTTTGTACTTATTTCAAAATTTCATTACCCAGCAATTTCTCTAATGATTTATATATGTAGAAAGCTCCAAATGTTACAGACCATGTGAAGTAGAAATTTTGAGAAAGACTGCAAAAATTTCAGAATGATGAAAATGCCTAAAATACTGAGGTATGATTTATATTTAGAGTTTTTCTTTCCACCTGTATCATTTTATATTTAAATTTTAAGTTTGGGGGAGGGAAGAAAAAGATTAACTATTAGATGTCCTCTATTTCAATATTTTCAAAAATTATTAATATGATTTTATGTAGTGAATTTAATTCAGGTAATTATATTTTGTAGCTATTTAAATATTATGGTAAATTTAAAGGAATATTTTTGTAATGAAAATTAATTTTGTAGATTAAAGATATTTTAGTATAAGAGAATAAGATTATAGTTAACTATTTAAGGTAAAGGAAACTATATTTTGAAGTGTTAAGAATCAGGAAATTCATTTGAGAAGAAAATATTAGGACTCACGGAATGGATTGGACTCAATGATGTAAAAGCTATGAAATATTTATATAAAAAAGGAAGACTTTGAGTTTCAAATTTAGGAAAAAAAAGGTGAAGTTCAAAAGCATTAAAGGCTATCCAGATATAGTAATCCTCACTTGAAAA
>NW_018251722.1:57226-64701 GCF_001263595.1 Phalaenopsis equestris | reverse complement strand
GAATTTAATTTTAATCTAAAAGATGCTGGTGAGAAAAGATTATTGCAACTCAATGAACTTGAGGAGATTAGAAATGAAGCATATGATAATGCAGACATCTATAAAGAGAAAATGAAAACATGGCATGATAGGAAGATTATTAAGAAGAAATTTGAACCTGGATAAGAAGTTCTATTATATAATACAAGATTGAAATTGTTTCCAGGAAAACTGAAATCCAGATGGTTAGGGCCATTTAAGATAATTAAAGTCTATCATTATGCAACTGTTGTGATTAAAGATCCTAACACTGGAAATATATTTTAAGTTAATGGGCATCTTTTGAAACATTATTTTGAGGGGCACATACCTCAATTTAAAGAAGTTTTAATGTTAAGTCAAACCAACTAAACAACTAGTATGTCGGGCTGATGACCAGAGGAAAATATGTTGAGATTTTCATACATATTTTATAATATTTTGATGATATTGCACTCTAAAGAAATGTATTTTTGATGTTTTGTTGCAAGAATGATGAATTAGGGTCATTGGAGCAAAAAGATGCAAAAAAGAGCGAATTTGAAGCGAAAAGGACCAAAATCTGAAGATTTGAACTAGGGCACCGACGTCGAGCCCAACGGCGCCGATGGCGGACTTTTCCCGAGACTGAAAATATGGAATTTGGAATTCACTTAGAAGGCCCGCCGACGGCGCCCTCGATGCCGCCGATGGCGATTATGTCCAACAATGCATTGGATGAGGACGAATTTTGGAGGGGTGCTTAAAAAAATCTTGGAAAAACTCATCCACAACTTTAAAAGAAGATTTTGGCCAAAAATGGAGGAGGTTCTAGAGGTGCTAGAGGCTCTAGAGCTCCTAGAGGGGGAAGAGTGGTTGTTAAGTGTTGTGAAAGTGTAGAGAGTCTAATTTGTGAGGAATTCTTCGAGAGATTGTAAGAGTGGAGGGAAAGTGAGAGATTTCTTCCTCCTTGTCGCTTCGAAGAGGAATTTTGTGTGTTGTAAAGAAAGGAAGAGATTCAGAGGAAATTCGAGGAATTTGCTTGGGGAGAAATTAGAGATAAGTGTTATTTACATGTTGTAGTTTGTATGAATTTACTTTTATATATGAATTATGAGTTTTGTTGTGACTTCCCCATGAGTTCTGAGTAGTTTTCTCTGTCTTTCTCTTTATCTTGAGATTTGTGAAATGGTGATTTGAATTGGTTGAGCCATAAAAATGTTAAAGAAATTGTGATGATCTTTCCACTTCGATCTTAATTTACTTTCAATTTAGTCAATTGATTTGTTAAAATATGTTGAGTTTTACAACTAAAGTGAAGATTACATTCAAGATTCAGAGAGGTGAAAACCCTTGGAAGTTGGGTGCAAATAAATAGAGAAATAAAATTATGATTTTGTGAAGAATTGATTTTGTTTTATACGGTTTTAAATGTCAAAAAATTGTGATGATTTTAATTCCGATCTTCATTTAATTTTCAATCTAACAAATTGGAATGTTAAATATGTTGAGAAACATATGTTCTGAAAAGGCTATGATTTCTACAACATGGGGAGAGTCACATTCAATTTCATGGGTGAGGATCTTATCCATGGGGACTTAAGTGCAAATATATAGGGAAATATACTTTGCTGGATGTAGAATAGGAGATTTTAGGTGACATATTAAAATCCTTAATTTTACCCAGTTGATTGGAAACTAATATGAGATTGTTAGCCCTCAAGCGAGGGAGAAGTTGGAACTCTGGAGTGATAGTCAGTATCCTTCCAACATAACTGCAGAATTAGGGACCAAAATTTGGATTAGTCAATGTTCTTTATACACTTGAAAAATGGTAAAGAATAGAATTGCTCCTATTTGGCACAATACAATTTTATATATTTATATAAATATTTTTTAAAATGATTTTAATTTCTTCACAATCTATATACTCATTGTAAAGGGGAACGATGTTTCTTAAATTTGAACTCTGTCACAGAATGTTTATTTTTTATAATTTTACTTTTGAAGTTTAATAATTAATTTAATTAACTTATTTCTTTTAATTACATTTTATTTAGCATTCACTCAATTAATCTAGATTTGAATTTCCTACTTAATTTTTAAAGTTTGAGTTGTGTTTTACATTATAGCTATAAGAACTTATTCATAAGCATCTCCAACTTCCTTGTGGGATCGATATCTGGGACTCCAATAGAGCTCTTTATTACTTGAGCGATGTGTATACTTGCATTATTATTATGGGTTTGGCAGTTTAAAGATTTTAAAAGAGAACTATTTTTACTAAAGTTAATTTATTTAATTTGAATTGCTTATTTATTATTAGTATTGTCGTGTGTGTTTTGTAAAATTGAATAATATTTGTAAAAAAAATTGCACAACAAATCCACCCGCATCAGAAATCATCCATAAAAATTTCAATTCCTTTCTCAATTAGATCACAAAAAATTGACATCATACTTCTTTGAAAGTTTCAGAGGCATTACATAATCCAAATGAAATTCTTCTAAATAAAAATTTTCCATTAGGACTAGTAAAAGTTGTTTTCTCTTGATCCTCATGAGCAATAGGTATTTGGTGGTATCCAAAATATCCATCCAAAAAGGAAAAATAATGGTGTCCTACTAGTCTATCCAACATTTGATCCATAAAAGGTGAAGAAAAATGGTCTTTTCTAGTGACAGCATTTAATTTCTATAATGAATGCAGATTCATCATCCAGTAACTTGCCTTGTCAGAATTAATTCATTCATTTCATTTTCAACCACTATCACTCCTCCTTTCTTAGGAGCATGTTGACCTCACTTTTGGTTGAGGCTTAGTTTTTCTGCTTTAGTAGCCTAAGGTCTAGCCATAAGACTTTCCTATTGACTATTCTTATAAAACTAGAAAAGGAACCCTCATCATTAGAAATTCCAAACTCTTCTCTACTCAACTTGAAATTCCACATATTAGTCATAACCTCTAGCACTTAGTAGGTGGGGTCATTATGGGGGAACTCAAGATGAGTCACCCTTAGGACTGTTGGACCTAAGGGTTGACCCTGGGTGTTGGTTTAGGGCTTAAGGTACATACTTCCACTCACAATCCTAACCTTAAACTTGTAGGCTTTGGTCCCTTGATACTTTTGGAAGACTCATGTAGGTGGTCCCCTAAACCCACTAGCCCTAGGCTAGGGTTTAGCTAAGACCACTACATAGAGGACCCAAAATGGGGTTTCCATTGGTACATGGCTTATTGATGGTGGTTGGCACTCCAACTCTACTAAGATACCCAACCTAGTCTTTTGCCCCTAAACTCCCCCAAATTACCTAGATACCCTTGGGACCCCAAATTTGGCCAAAATTCTTGAATTTACCCAATATGCTCAAATTGGTTCAAAAATCATTTCAAACACCTTGAAAACACCCAAACTACCCAAAATCACCAAAATTTACCAAATTACCAAAATACCCCAAATTTAGCCCAAAATTCAAAAAATTCCAAAAAAAATCTCAAAAATTCTCAAAACCTCCAACATATTCCCATTTTCATTTTCCTCAACTACCACATGATACAATTTGGCCAATTTCACCATCTTTGACCAAAACCCCCAATTTGCCTTTTAAAGACTCATTTTTCCCCAAATATGCCTCAAATTAATCTCACTAAATTTCATTCCCAAACTCAAATTCATCCACAATGTGACCAAAATAAAACTAAATCCAAGCTCAATTGGCCATGCTTTGAGCCAAATTTTGATATAGGTATCCAATTTCAACCCAAATCAAAAAGTCCCAATTTGGCCTAAAACCAAAATCCCACTTAATTGCACTCGCCAAATCCTTCCAATTGCCCCAATTATGCAACATAAACTCCTTGAAACAACTTAACACACATAATTGAAACCTCAATTGGCCTTGGTCAAATTTTAATTGCACCTAATTTCAACCCAAATTTAAAATCCCCAAATTTACCCCAATTTAGCCATGTGGTCAAATTCCACCAAATTGAATGTCCTAACCTTTAAAATTGGCACCCAATTAATTTTGAAAACTCTTAATAACATTCCACTTGACCATTTTAAACCATAAATTTGGCCGTAGACCAAAGCTAACCCAATCTAGACCCAAGTCTATCCCAACATGCCCAAATTGACCAAATCTCCAAAATCCTTCAAATTGACCCCCCAATTGAAGTCAAAACCCTTTCCATCCTTCACCAAAATTGTTCCTTACAATCACCTACACCAAATGCAATAATTAATTAGGCCAATTGACATGGCTAGCCTAGCCGAAACCCAAGTTTTGGTCATTTGCACCCACTTGGACCCATGCACTAAATGTAGCCTAACCACCCCAAAACCATCAAATTAACTCCACCAAAGCCATTAGTTGGACCCTAAAACTGAGCCAAAAACCATCTAACCCAAGCTAAATGAGCCATGGACCTCGAGTCCCTCAAATTAAGAGATTTGATTTCCATTTTTGCTTAGGCTTAAGATATCTTTGTCAAAACAATACCTCATTGCAATAAATTGCTATGACATATTCCCCTGGGTTTCCTGAGCTTTTAGCCACCTCCCCCTACCATGGTAGGCCAAGCTAGTCACCGAAGAAGCCAAAAATGAGGGACACCTCCTCTTGAACCTCACCCAAATCAAACTCAGAGGCCACCTCACTCAAATCAAATAATAGAGCTCCTCTGCCCTCCACCTAAGCATCACAATACACCCAAGCATTGGCCTTGAGAGCCGCATCTTTGCCATTTTTATAAAAATTCACCTCCACAGCCACGGGAGGTGTGCTGAAATTTCCTCTGAGAGACTTCCCCAAATTGATCCCAAAGCCTCTTTGAGACCTCCTCAGTGCAATCCAACCACCACATTGCCCTGAATCCCCTTACCGGAGCCCAATTTTGAGCTTGAATCTTTGTCTAAAACTAGGACGGAGCTCATTACACTCCTACACTCCACAAAAATCAAATTAAACTCACCCACACCTTCACCACAGTGAGAGAAGGAAAAGCCCCATCAAATTCCCCTTCCATAGAGCCCCTAGCATAGCTCTAGACCAACACCTGGAATCGGGCTTGGTCGAATTCCTACCTAGGCTTTGCACCGCAGCCAGAGGCTTAATCCCTAGCCTCATTGGATCCGAACGAATGTGTCGAGCACCTCTGATTGAAGCTTCACTTCTCAGAGCTAAGGTATTGATCTCCTTTTCCTCCCAAGCCTATTTTGATTCTGCATTTGATTAGGCTTGATTTAATTGTATGATTACCATATGGATATGTTCATCTCACTTAAACGAGCCCATAGGATCAATCCCAAAGTGATTTGGTTGAGTTTAGGCCGAGATCTTAGGGTTTTAGTGTGGACGATCACGGGATCACTCTACCGGGGACGATGATGGGGAGCCGTCCGATCGCGCGTGTATGGACGAAGGAGATCGAGCCGGATAGCGCTTCCTTACTTGAACCGCGGGACCTTGACCCGCGGGCCGAGTCAGCGGCTACGTGGATGGCAGCGTCCAACTAGAGCGCGCCATACGTGCCTTCGGAGCTGCCAAGGATACAGTTAGCGCCACACATTTAAATAGAAAAATAGGGATTTTCTTATTTAAATAAATAGCCCTAGCTTTAAAAATTTATATCTTGGTGTAGAAAAATCAAGTGTAGAAAAAACATAAAAATAAAATAAAAATATCCTCTTGCTCAGTGAACAAAGGAGAACAATGTGAAAATGATTGGAATTCCATTTGATGCATGCTTTATTTTTAATTAATTAAACACTAATTTGAATGTTTTGATTCTCCATGCATGTAGACATATCTCCATGGCTTGAAATTTTAGCATTTTGTTGCCTCTATCTTAGGGAACATCCTCTGATTTTTCCAAAATCAGAGGAGGTCCCTAGATAGAGATCCATAATTTTTTATTTTATGTCAATTATTTGCATAAATTAATCATTACAATTAGCATGTTACTTAGAAAATTCCAAGAAAATTTATGAAGGTTCACTATGACCAGAGGACCCTTTAGAAAAAATTTCATGAGTTAAGTCATTAAGAATGTACTTAATCTTCACCAACCCTAAAACACAAAGAAAATTAAGTTTGGGTAACATAAACATCTAAATGAATTAAATTTTAATCTCCACCAAAATATAAACTCCAGAGAACTCCCCATAAAAAATTCAAAGCATTTGGAGTTCATTTAATATCTAAAATTGATTTTTCAAGTTAATTAACATTTTTGGCAATAAAATAATTTTTAATAATTAAAATATAACTTGAAAAAGTATAAAACTTGGTTTTTGGAGTTCTATGTGATTAGAGGAATTTTATAGAAATAAATTTGAAGTAAAAATAAAAACTTTATTTTTAGCCTATTTTAAATATTTAAAATAATAAAAAAATGTAAAAATCACAAAAATAATAAAATTCATGAAAATTTTCTAAATTATTTTCTAAGCACTTAGGAATAATTGGAGAATTTTTCTTGATTTTCTAAATAAAGATGTTGAATTTTCTAGCTTAAAATAATTTTTAAAGGCTAAAAAAGGATTTTCATTAAAATAATTCCAATAATTCAAATAAAAATAAAAAAAATATGAAATTTGGTTCTCTATGTCCCTTGACATCAGAGAGATTTAATAAAAATATAAAACTTAATTTTTCACATTGAAAATATTTTATAACTAATAAACACCCTAGAACTTAAAATAATTCTTAAAATTCAAATAAAATTCAAAAAAATCATCAAATTTCATCGAAAGGCTTCTTTGGTCTAAGCCTACCTCCAATAAAAATTTCAAAGGATTAGGATTTACCTTGGTAAAGTTAGAAATTTTCTTTGAAAAATCCTATTTTTGCATAAAAATAATTATATAGATAAATTTAATTTTCAAAAATCACACTTTCTCCTCTGATATCTCAATTGATCCATGAGTGAGTTAGGATAAAAATTCCAAAGTCATTTGGATTAAATTTGATGAATTAGATGAATTATGAAGTGATAGAGCATTAGGGGTAAATGTGTAATTTTGGAAATTTTGCCTTAATTAACATTTAAGCCTAATTTCAGAAAGGAAAATGGAAAATCTTTGATTTTAACTAACATATTTGGATGTTTGAAACATAAGGAGTTAACTGGTAGAAACCAACCTCACTTGTCCTAATTAAAAAATATAAATTTGTAATTTCCTTAAATTACATAAATTTGAGAGTCTAGCCGATTAAATGATCCTAGATTTAAGGGTATGATTTTGGGTGTTAATAACTCAGTAATTTAATACCCCTATTTTACGAACAAAAAAAAACAAAAACATGAATTATCACCATCACTTATAAGTCAATTTCATTTGCAATGATTAAGACACTCACCAAAATCTTAAGGGCTTAGTAGTGACTTAGGTTAAATCAAGTTTCATTTAAATAAGGATTAGAAAAGTAAACATCATTGAAAATTAAAACATCTTTCAAACACTACAAGCCCAA
>NW_018251722.1:41514-56462 GCF_001263595.1 Phalaenopsis equestris | reverse complement strand
TTTAACATGCCCCCATAAAATTTAAAGAACTACAATCATAGGGCCATCTGATTTGACATCGTAACTTGACACACTAGAAAACTCAAACTTGTCGCGACAAGGAGCTTGGAGCTAGCATGGTGAGCAGCATAGTCATCTTTAATAGCAAAACCTGTCTTCCCCAGCTAAACCAATTTTCCTTCCTTAGACTTAAAAAACAAATCCATAGGACTTCAAGGTTGCTTGCTTATGCAACGTAAATCCTCACCTTATCTTTAGGCCTTTGTATAGCCTTATTATACAATATAATCCCTAACTCATCTTAGGATTTTGAGGTCATCGTTCGTCGCCACCTAAAGCCTCACATCTTCCAAGCTATTTGTGTGATAGTTTCACACGAATGTAAGTCCTAACTAATAAGATTGGCAGGATGAAACACCTAAATATTTCTCCTCAGAAATGAAGCCAAACATTATGATAGCTTGGGAAGTCACAAGGGTTCTCCTTTGGATCCATGACATCCCCTAGTTCTTCCTTCTTTGGACTCTACAACAAAATGTTTCAAATTTGAACCAATCCCCTTTCACACCTCTACGTCTGATCTCATTGAAAAGTCCTACCCTTTAAAACTCCTTGAAGATAATATTTCCTGATTTTTATCGAGAGTCTTCTTAGGTGACTTTGGTCATTTAAGATGTAAATAACTATAGGGGCTTGCCCTTACAGGAAGCATGTCTATTTAATTCTTTATATTAAATAGGGGAACTTGTCGACAAATACAAAGGTTTCGCAGACCAAATGGATGTCATATATTCCTTAGTTTATTTGACCGTGCATCATCCTCAAGTCTTGTGTTTATCCTTCAAGATAGATATAGGATTTGAGGTACAGTGCTCTTTCATTTAAACTATGAAAAATATGGGGTCAGTTTGATTTCATATTTCTCTAAAACTAAATATATATGTAAATTAAAACGACTTTCCGAAGCGGGCGATGGGATTTTGATTACGATGACCGACAGCTTCTTACAGGCAACACTCCTTCAATCAAAAAATATCCCCGACAGCTTCTGGCGACTCCGCTGGGGACAAGCTTTTCTCAAGAAATATTACAAGAAATATTATCTTCACACATCAATAATGTGTTCATGTCCCTCTTGGACCAAATTACCCTTCTTCTGTTGGCATAATTTACTCATTTCTGTTTTAGGAAAGCACAGCTAACTCCTTCGACTTCAGAACTATCTGTTCAACCATCTTTGAACAGAGGGGTTCAAGAGGCAATTAATGACTCTTTAAATTTTTTATGTGGGGTCGGACCCCCAATAGGTGTGTCGGTGGACTGGTTGGACCTGGGCATTGTCCGCCACTAAATGAGGCATTTTCTGCCACTAAATAGGTCTTCTACTAGGTCCTAAAATACTTCACATCTTCCTTCTAAATTTGATTTGTTATTCTGCAAATTAAACCAAATCGTTTTGTGCTACGCGCACTTTGAGATTTTCTTACATTAATTAATTTTTAAACAAGATTTAAAATACCCATAAATTAAGACCGTCCGGTCTACAGATCAACCTCTACTTTCAGTGCTTACACTAAAAATTACGAGGTTTTGGCCAAATAACTAACCCCAGAACTTTTTGTTTTCAAGCTTGCTTCAATGGCCTACCCAACACTGATCTTTTCTTGCCACCTACCAACGAGTCACGAAGCCCGTAACCTCACTCTTACCATCGAATTTGGAGCAAGATTTGAAGATCTCAAGGTCATCCTCAGGAAAGCCCCGTTTGCAGTGATGAAGATTGCCGCTCCAGAAATACAGGAACCGTCTGCAGAATTCAACCTGAACTGCCTTTAAGACTTCCCTGCCTGCAAGAAGGCCAAAACTACTGCCGTCACGACACCCGCCAAACCTGCTATCCTTACTGCTACTAAGAAGAAAGAAGTAATGATTATTAAGGATCTGGCTGAGGGATTAACTGTCCTACCACCCGTATTTGAAATAGGATCAAGCTCAAGGACTGTACCACCGACCCAAACTGACCCGAACTCAAAAGAGGAACCGTAACAGAAGGGTTCAGAGGGCCATCAAAGCCCAAGCTTCCCCCATGGGGGGGGAGCCTCATCAAGATGAAGAAGGATTATCGTCAATTTATCCACTCCTACGAGGGAGTAGATTCCATCCTCTAATGGATACCGATGGATACGAGAGTATCCCGAAAATCGCCGTTGCATTACCACAACTTCATGGACATGGTGAGGAGAGAAAGGAGTTCACTCCTATCACTCGAGTTAATGCAGTTTTCACAAGGCCAGCTGCCAAAGAAGGATGTTTCGTTAGAGAGTTACTTAAAGTAGTGGGACATACAATTTCCCCTCGCATGAAGAATGAAATTTTGCCCCTCGCAGGAAGATGGAAAGGTTTAAGAGCGTCAAATACACCAGACAGGCCCACAAGACAGCTGGAGTGCCACCTACTCGCATCCCCGTTTGGTTCCGTTTAGGGAACAGAGTTGATACCGCAATGATTACTACTGACTATACTGCCACCAACTCTGTCGTCCGTCGACCGACTAAGTCGAGACTGGATCTAAAGATCTTACCCATCACCCATTATGGAGATATTCCTACAATCCCAAAGACGATTACCTGGCACTGTAGCCGATCTACACCACGGGGAGCATATTTTCCCTCGACATACTGATGTTTCTACTAGGACCCTTTGTCTCGAGACATCATCGTCAAAAAAGAAAAAGGTATGGGTACCCAAGATTGCTGCACCGATACAATCCTGTAAGCCCGCGGGACAAGAACATGAAATGAAGTCATGAAGTCGGGGTCGGAAAGATCTGACATCGTCACAACAATAGCCAGCGAGATGGAGGAATAAGAAAAGGAGGTTCATCAGGGTCCTCCAGATCTTAAAGTGATCAAGGAATTGATAATTGAAGAAAAAGTTGTGAAGCTCATGATCAAGATTTCCGAGTTGGCTCGGGAACACAGAGTTTTCATCGATAGCGATAAGGAAACAATGATTACCTGGAGGAAGATTTCATGGAAGTTCATGTAATTGAAACTAGAGCTACCACATCTGCGTGCGAGGCTCAACATCTCACCGAAGAGAACGTCGTAGATGAGCTGTGTAGTGCTATTCTCCTAAGGGATGAACAAGTTAGTCTACTGGAGAAAAGAATAGAAGAAATGGTCGTAGTCATGACCGCCATGACCACTATTCAGAGGCAATCACAAGCGTCGCAATTGGCTTCTCCAGAGATCAATCAGCCGGAAATCATACACATCTCAAATGAAAGACGAGAGGTTGCTTCCGCAAACAGAGACGAGCAACATATAAAGGATTCTCCATCGGGTGCTATACCAGAAAAGGAATTCCAGCAAATAGGACGCCTTAACCCAATCTAAGGGTGGTGCATTAATTTTAAAGGGTAGACCTTACCCAGAGGAATTCGATGTCGTGCTTTTCCCCAAGGGTTTTGTGGCCCAAACTTCAAGATATTTGATGGGACTGGGAATCCCAGACAACATATAGCATATTTTCTAGCCAGTTGTGACAACACGAGGAATAGTGAAGCTCTATTCTTCCAGCAGTTCGTCGGCAGCTTGTCAGGAGTTGCTTTCAATTGGTACGCTGACTTGCCCAACAGGTCAGTTAAAATATTTTCCGAGTTGGAATAGTTGTTTGTGAAAAGATCCGCCAGGGCGCAACATCATGTGTCTATTGGAGAGCTCATGATGAAAAAACAAAAGCCTAACGAAACTTTGGTGGACTATATTTTGAGGTGGAGAAACCTTAGCATGAAATGTGAACCTCAGCTACACGAACATCATGTGATTAAAATTCTACTCAAGAGCATTCTTGGACCAGTAGCTTTCATACTCAAGGGACTCACCATCAAATCCTTCGAGAAGCTACTCAATAAAGTCAGCAGTCTTCAAGAAGAAATCAAGCACATGGAGTCACACGAAAAGGCTAAGGTGACCAGAGTGTACGAAAAGAAATCAGGAGTAGTAGCGACCATCGACAAAGGAAAGCAGTCAATGAAGATATATGCAAAAGATCCTCGCTAGTCTTCATCACAGTATGCTCAAAAACATAGTAGTCAATCTAACCAGCGATCGCCTCAAGAAGGATCACCTCGAACAGGGGATAAGAAAATGTCCCTGTCAGAATGACGTAAAACAATGTATTCTTTCAAAGATGAAGCTATACCATAAACATTCAGAAGTCTGATGAAGAAGTCAGAATTCAGACTACCCAAAGAAGCCCAAAGAGGTGGGTAGGAAAAATGAACCAAATTATTGCCCATACCACCAGTTGCTCAGACACACTATAGAGAGATGCTTCGTCTTTACGGACTGGCTCAAGAGGAACCTTAAAGAAGGGAACATAACAATACCGAAAGAATATTTAAGAGAACCTGAAAAAGGTTCCATAAATATGATTTCGGCCGAGCCAATCTCCTCAATCGATCCGTGTACTGGAACAGATGGATGGAGTACAACTTAGGACAAACTCAAAAGGGTCCTTAATCAAATACAGGATTCATCAAAACAATCTTCTGCATATACCAGAGAAGAAGGATGGAATGAGTTCTGGAGCAGATCATCCAAGAAAATACTAAACAAGATCCAGGCGGCATCAAGACAAGCCTCCATTCAGAGTCCGCAGCATACTAAGCCCGAGATGAAGGTGTTGCCAGGAAATCCGTCATCGTCAAGGATAAAGAAGAAGAATAAAAGCGTCACTACAAAGATTGATAGCATGAGGAGTAGGATAGGAGTCGCCTCTACTAGATTGATTGTCTAGGATTCGGGGATGAAAATCCTCAAACCCCTGACTTTGTATGATTATCTTTTTTGTCCCTACGACGTCCTATGAATATAAAATATAATGATTGTGATTTTGGCTAAGTTTTAACTATTTCTAGTGATAACGTAACTGATTATGACCAATCTAACTTCAATCTCAATCCCCAAAATGATCCTCAAATCGCACTCGAGTCTGATGAACACGTTTGTCAAGTCCAAAGAAGACATCAATGACACCGCTTACGACAGCACCGGGAGCGAGGAGCCAATTCTTGAGCACCACTGTACACCGCTTATCATCAACCTAGATCTTTCTGACAAATAGGAGACACAAGAAGATTCAACAATGGTAGCTCAAGAAGAAGAAATCACAGAAGTTAACTTAAGGAGCGGAAAAGTGTTACCACCAAGAACAGCTCCAACAGATAAAGGAAAGCAAATAATGACCCGAGAAGAGATACCTCCACCTCCACCAGTGGAAGAACCACATAATCAAGATAAAATTGGAGGATCATACAAAGTAGATTACAACGTGCTAGCTCATCTTAGGAAGTTGTCGGCCCGATTAAGCTTCTACGACGCTTTGATCCTGTCACAGGAAATGAGAGTCTCTGGTTATAGCTTTGCTTGACCCAGCGATTTGCTTAGCTAAGTTGGTCAGCACGTCCTCAGATGAAGTTTGTTCGTTGAAAGAACAACCTGGGGTAACCTTCACAGATGAAGACTTGTTGTTCGGTACCACCGACCACAACCGTCTACTCTACATCTCCGTCAACATCGGCAGATTTGTGTTGTCCAGAGTTTTAGTGGATCCTGGAGCATCTCTTAACTTGATGAGCCTATGGACATTGGCCTATTTGGTTTTTGAAGCTCAAGAGCTTACGGCTGTTAAGAGGATTCAACCAAAAGAAACCAAAAGAGAGAAAGAGTCATTGGATCAATTACATTACTTATGAAGGTTGGAGAACTCGTGACAACCGCTAAATTTCATGTCATTGACACTGAGACCTCTTTTCATGCTCTACTCGGTTAACCATGGATTCATGAGCACAACATGGTTCCATCATCCTTACACTAATGCATCAAGTACTGCAAAGATGGTCAAGAAAATTGCATCAAAGGAGACTTTCAACCATTTTCAGTGCATGAAGTTGGTATCCATGAAAATGCTGCCTACTACGCACCTCCAAAGAAAACTATCTTCTCTCATGAAATTATCACAAATAAAAATGAAGATTCAAAAAAATCACAAAGAGAAAGCCATTCAACTCTGCTTCAATAATCTTCCACCACTCCCTTGCAACGAATTGATGGAGGATCTTTTAGTTCGCACACCCGAGGTCGAAGCCGGCGACGCGGACGAGGAAGAATCAACTTAATCGTTGAACGGACCAGGCCAACTATCAACATTGGTAATGAAGACAGTTCCAAAGAAGAAATAATCATGACAAAATAGAAGAAACCTCTGTACGAGATATCCTTAGAAGATACAGAGAAGAATGAATATGAAACAATGTATGATCGGATAAACCACTATGTGAATGCTATGAACCTTACTTTGATTCTCCCTTAAAAGATCAAGAGTTTAGAGGTCAAGGAAGTCTGTAGTTTTGGTTCAAAGCCGGTCAAATTTTACCGTGTTTCTACCTTTACTGAGCTTGAAAAACATGTAAATTTGGATGATGATCCTAATAAATTAATGGAATTGCCTTTTGGTTGGAATTGCCTTTTGGTTATGGAATTGCCTTTTGGTTACTTCTCGCCTTGTGTTCAAAAGTTAATTCAACAGTACCAAAAAAAATACCAAATACCAAAAGATAAATTTCAACTTCTTAAAAAATTATGGAATGTTAAAAGTCAAGCTCCCAATTCAAAAGAGGGTCTTGGATTTGGTACAATCGAACCCGTCGATGATTCTGAATTTTGCATGGTTATTACTAGTGAGTCAAAAGAGGATTGCCTTGATATAGAGGATGACTCTATTGATCAACTAATAGAAGATGCTCCACAAGAATTTGAGGAGGAAATTAAATCTATCATTGATGAATTGAAAGAGATTAACCTCGAGTCTGAAGAACAACCCCACCTACATTTATAAGTTCTCTACTCAATGAGAAAGAATCTTCAGAATTGATCAAACTATTAACAGAATTCAAATATTGCTTTGCATGGAGCTACGATGAAATGCCAGGACTGTCAGCAGAGGTTGAAGTTCATAAACTCGAGGTGGACAAAAATATAACCCCAGTAAAACAAGCTCCCAGGAGAATGCGCCTCAAAATATAACAACAAGTCATCGGTGAGGTGAAGAAATTAATAGACGCCAACTTCGTAAAAGAAGAATAATACCCCACATGGTTGGCTAACATTGTCCCAGTTAAGACAAAAAATGGATAAATATGTGTTTGTGTCGACTTCGGAGATTTGAACAAAGCATGTCCAAAAGACGAGTTTCCACTACCAATACTAGAAATGATGGTGGATATCAATTCAACACACGAATTTTTCTACTTCATGGACGGATCGTTGGGATACAACCAAATCAGGATGGTTCCCGAAGATGCAGCACTTACAACCTTCATAACACCTATCGGGATTTTCTGTTACACAGTGATGTCGTTCGGCTTAAGGAATGCTGGAGCAACATACCAATGTGCAATGACAAAGATTTTTTACGACCTTATTAACAATCAAGTGGAATACTACGTGGATGATTTGGTCAACAGAAGTAAACGAAAGATAGACTATTTATATGATTTGAGGATTGTAATCAAATGGTTACGACGAAATGAACTTAAAATGAATCCCTTAAAGTGTACTTTTTGTGTAACCTCTTGGAAGTTTCTAGGATTCAATGTCCTTCATCGAGGAATCGAGATCAACCCAGATAAGATTAAAGTTATCTTAGAAATGCTTCCTCTTAATACCTTGAATCCGTCCTGGTGAAGTTGGCATATCTGAGACGCTTTATTTCTATTCTCTCACATAGGTGTCAGTCTTTCTCGGCATTAATTAAAAATGACGTCATATTCGTTTAGGAAGAGAAATGTCAGTGGGCCTTTGAGGATGTTAAACAATATCTAATGACACCTCCTGTTTTAGCAGCCCCTCCTGTTTTACTCCTGTTTTAGCAGCCCCTATTCCAGGGAAACCGTTGATACTTTATACCACGGCCTTAGATGACTCTCTTGAAGCCTTCTTAGCTCAAGTCAATAATGCGGGTAAAGAAAATGCACTCTACTACTTGAGTCGTCACCTAATACCGACGGAGATAAAGTATCCACCTATTGAGAAGTATTTTCTGGCATTAATTTTTGCCGCTCAAAGGCTTAGACATTACATGTTTTCTCATAAGAATCTCAAAAGTTAATTCATTGCAATATTTGATAACCCGACCAACACTCTCCGGACGCCAACACTCCCCGACCAACACTCTCCGGACGTTTAGCAAGATGATCAATGATCTTATTGCAATTTGATATAACTTTTGTTCCCCTCCATGCTATCAAGGAAAAGATATTAGCAGATTTTCTCCCTGCACACCCACTGCTAGTTGGGTCCTCTCTCAACGACGAGTTACCAGACGAGCAAATACTACAAATGGAATTCTCCAGTTTGCAACGCTGGAGATGTACTTTGATGGTGCTTCGTCAGCCATAAAAGACAAAGGATCAGGCACAGCTATACCAGGCAAAGCAGGGATCAGTTTGATCTTTATCACGCCAGATAAGGGTATGTTGAGGTCCTCATACCACCTGACAGAGCTATGCACCAACAATGAAGCAGAATATGAAGCTTTAATCACCGGGTTGGAAGTGGCAATCTCAATGGATAGAATGAACATTGCCATTTATGGCGACTCTCAACTCATCATCCAGCAAGTGGTCGGACAATACAAAATTTTGAAACCAAGATTAGTAGAATACCATCAGTACACAATGAAGCTCCTGGAGCAGATCCTCGATGTGACTTTCTACCGGATTCCTAGGGGAGATAATGCTCATGCTGACGCTCTAGCAAAACTCGCTAAGGAAATGACATGTCCCCCGGAGGATTCCATTGAAATCACAATATAAGAAAGATATGTCTTGTCTCAAATCGACCTTGAAACTTTACACAAGCTCGGAAAAGAATAAGCAATAAATATAGTTATAAACATCAATGAAGATTGGCGCAAGGCGTTAATAGAATATTTCCGTTTGCATACTAGAAAGCTACTAGAAAGCTACCATAAGACAAGTCTGAAGCACATCATATCACAAGAAGGGACATTTCTTATGCCCTAGTGGGAAACATTCTCTACAGAAGATCATTTGACTAGTTGTGGCTATGATGTTTGAACAAAGCCGAAGCACAGAATATTGTCAAAGAAGTACATGTCGGACTGTGTTGCGCTCATCGGTCAGAGCTGAAAGTGAAAATGAAGATCAAAATACTCAGATATTATTGGCCAGCAATGATGTCTGATTGCATGTATTCAACCAAAAAATGTCACTAATGCCAAGTGCATGGGGTGGTTTTACACCAGCCTCCGAATGTGCTACACCCAACTGTTGCCTCGTGATCATTCGAGTGTTGGGGCATAGACATAATAGGTCTGATAGACCCTCCATCTTCCAAAGGACACATGTTTATACTTGCCGCTACAAATTACTTCTTTAAATGGGCAGAGGCAATACCGTTGTGTGAGGTTACGACATAGCACATCCTTCAATTCTTCAAAAGCCAAATTATCTACCATTTCAGAGTACCACAAAGAATAATTTCCGACAATGGGACAGCTTTCAAAAGCACCAAAATCAATAATTTCATCAAAAGACACGGGATAGATTGGAGATACTCTACAATTTACTATCCCAGAGCAAATGGTCTAGCTGAAGCCTTCAATAAAATAGTGGTACAGATTTTGAAGAAAACATTGGATGAAAATGACACAACAAACTATTAAAAGCCTTGTGGGCCTACCGGATGACTTTCGGGACTCCCACTCAGTGTACACCCTATATGCTCGTGTATCGGTCTGAGGCAGTGCTACTGCTAGAAATCCAGACACCGTCTCTTAGAGTTGATGTTGCAAACCAACTCACAACAGGAGAAAGTGCAAAACTCAAATTTTAAGAACTAGAAAGTCTTGAGGGAAAACAACTAGAAGCACAACAACACTTGGAGCTTTACCAAGCAAAGATGGAACAAGCCCATTACAAATTGGTCCGCCCAAGGACATTTAAAGTTGGTGACCTCGTACTTGTGCTCAAAAGGACTATTCTTGCACGCCGCAAAATAGGTGAAAATTTTGAGCCAACTTGGGAGGGACCATTTGCCATTGAAAAGGTCTACACAAGAGGAGCCTACCAGTTAGTGGACTTCCAGGGCAAAAGTCTCATGCTACTAATCAACGGATGATACCTGAAGACATACAACACAACCTAATATCGCTTGCTTTGAAATCTTGAAATTTTGATTGTTTTGGGGTTATCTATGTAGCCAAATGTCTATAACCAGGTCCAAATTTTGTAATTAACCTCAATATAATGAAAATTTTGAGAAAAATTTTAAACTTCAAATTTTCTCCTTTCTACTTTTGAACTTAAATTCCACTAAATTAAACAAAATTCATACATAAAATAAACAATTCTCTTCACCAAAACAAACTGAAATTTACTTTAATAAATACTTTATTTTGTTCTCGTTCATGCCAAGTTTTGGCCCACTGACATTTTTCCTGTCTTCTACAGAAAAATGTCGGGATAGAGGCTGATCTTCGCTTTCAAGAATGGCTGAAGCCTTACACTGAATGAGAAAATGGAGCCGCAGGGTGGCACCATAGACTTCAACATGGACTTTAAACAAGTTGATATGGACTACAAAGGTCCTCTGATGAATGTAGTCAGCTGCCGAGAAAAGGAGGTATTGCCTTCACTGCTGAGGGTGGCTGCTAAAGACAATACATCACATAAGGGAAAGAACTTGATGATAGAGCAGGATCTGAGGGAGGGGCCCAGTCGTCAGCCAACCATGAAAGCTACACCAGCCGGAAGCCTAGTAGCCGCCAACAATGAATGACTGTCAGTCGCTTCTCTTTGCAAAACTCAGCGCAGAAAGGCCAGCCGCAGAAAATAGAGGGCATTTCTACGGGAAGAACGCAGACGTCAGAAGGAAGAAAACAACTTACTCACCCCTATTCCTGAGGGAAATATCTATGATCCAGACATGAAAGAGACTTCTTCTAGCCTACCTGCCACAGATAAAGAACCGGAGTTCATCACAGAGCCAGAGATACCTTCAGCTTCAGATGCCTTATGTACGGGTTGCCCGACGTACAACGCCGAGATACCTGTAGGGACATCAGCCAAAGGGGCATTTGTAGAATGTCCGGACTACAATGTCCTACATCTACAACACTATAGTACATTGAAGGAGTATACCTCCATCACCGATAGGTCTCAGACCACAGATTTTCTGATGGATGAGCCATACGTCCCACTGGGGACAAACGAGTATATACCATGGAGTTCAGGGTCATATATCCCTTTAGATGCTGAATCACATGTTCCAGATGAGCCAGCGCCAGTTTGGGTTCCTGTCGATGTCCAGATGGAGGAATGCCCGCGATAGTTTCTGACTCCTAGTACGATGGAGTACTATAAAATAAGCAAGATGAATAAAAGAGAATTTGAATTCTATGAGGAAGTCCAAGGAAGATTCGTCAACATACTGGAAGGCCTGAAGCTGTATACCAGGGTCTTCTCCGAAAGTGACGAAAGAACCATTCTTGACTGCATCTTTGACTTGAGGGATAGAGGCCAAACATGCCATCTCATGGAAAGAACATACTCTGAGCCGAAGAAATGGATGAGAGGAAAAAGAAGAATCACCATTCAGTGCGGCTATTGTTATAATTTTACAAATGACAGACAAGTAAATCCACCGAGAATCCTCAAACATGACCAGGTAGATCCACTACCTCCTATAATAAAGTGGATGATCAAGAGGATGGTCAGATGGAACATATTACCAGCTACCTGCATCTCGAATAGTTGCATCATCAACATTTATGACGAGGGTGATTGCATCCCTCCCCATATAGACCACTACGATTTTGTGAGGCCCTTTTACACGGTCTCATTCATGAGCAAAAGAAATATACTATTTGGAAAAGAAATTGACATTGTCGGCCCTGGCGAGTTAAGAGGAGCCATAGGGATTTTGCTGCCGGTTGGTTCAGTTTTGGTCCTGAAAGAAAACAGGGCAGATGTTGCCAAGCACTGCATCCCAGGGGTGTGACACCATAGGGTGTCCGTAACCTTCCATAGGATGGATGACAACAAAGAACCATATGGATTTCAGTCAGACCCAAAACTAGAAGAGTTGCTACCGTACGAGCTATGAGGGGGTTGTACCTCTAAGTACATGCGAAGGGAACTCTTGTCCTGGAGCATGGCTTAGAAGTTATGCTCGATCAAGAGCTCGTCATACTTGATACAGATGTTCAGAGGGTTCACTTTTTCTTACAGCGACATGATATGTATCAAATATACTCAGCCTACAATGTATACTTGGCATGAGATATTTTGGATGTACTTTGATATGGCGTATATATTGTACCTTTTTGAGACGTTAGCCTATGTTTGATCTGTGACACCTTGATTGGAACATATTAATGAAGATTTCTCTTAGAAGTGTGCCTTTTTTTCAATTGCCTTTTTGTGCGATGGATGGAAGCCACGAACCGTACGTTGGTTTAGAATTTCAATGAACGGAGATCAAAACAACGAACCTTTAACAATAAAATAAAACTCAAATAAAAATAATCACAAATGAGCAAACAACAAAACAAATTTCTTTTGAAAATCAACTAACTAAAATTAAAATTTTAAAGACATATTTTGAAAAACTAAATGTGATAAAAATAACAAGAAAAGAAAATGAATATGTTGAGTGGATTCTCTCGATTTCGGAGTTTCTTACTCTTTGTGCGCGCAGCACAACCATCTTTATCTGCATTAATTCTCTTCACATCCCTGCAGAATTTCGCATTCTGTACAAAGCCCCACAAAACTCTACAAATCTTCTTCAACAAAATCAACATTTTTCACATAACACATTTCTGCAAATTCAACACAATAAACTCTCTTCTGAGAATTGTCCCTATATTTCAATTCTCACATATTTGAATCAGTCCTATGTTTCTGATTCCCTATATTCGAGGTCGATACTTAAATTCCGACACTCTCTTCTAAGAATTGTCCTTATATTTCAATTCTCACATATTCGAATCAATACATATATTTCTGATTCATTATATTCGAGGTCGGTACCTAAATTTTGACACTCTCTTTTGAGAATTGTCCTTATATTTCAATTCTCACATATTCGAATCAGTCCTATGTTTCTGATTCACCATATTCAAGGTTGGTACATAAATTTCAACACTCTCTTCTGAGAATTGTCCCTATATTTCAATTCTCACATATTTGAATCAGTCCTATGTTACTGATTCACCATATTCGAAGTCGGTACCTAAATTCCGACACTCTCTTCTGAAAATTATCCCTATATTTCAATTCTCACCTATTTCAACAACTTTGGTTTTATCAGAATGATTATGTTTCTGATTCACCATATTTGAGGTTGGTACCTAAATTCCGACACTCTATTTTGAGAATTGTCCCTATATTTCAATTCTCATATACACATATTCAGTCTTATGTTTCTGATTCACTATATTCGAGGTCAGTACCTAAATTTTGATACTCTTTTCTGAGAATTGTCTCTATATTTCAATTCTCACATATTTAAATCAGTACCTATATTTCTGATTCACTATATTCAAGGTCGGTACCTAAATTCCGACACTCTCTTCTGAGAATTGTCCCTATATTTCAATTCTCACATATTTGAATCAGTCTTATGTTTCAGATTCACCATATTCAAGGTCAGTACCTAAATTCTGACACTCTCTTCTGATAATTGTCCCTATCTTTCAATTCTCACATATTCAAATCAGTCATATGTTTCTGATTCACCATATTCGAGGTTGGTACCTAAATTCCAACACTCTCTTCTGAGAATTGTCCCTATATTTCAATTCTTTTATATTTGAATCAGTCATATGTTTCTGATTCACCATATTCAAGGTCGATACCTAAATTCTGACACTCTCTTCTGAGAATTGTCCCTATATTTTAATTCTCACATATTCAAATCAGTCCCATGTTTTTGATTCACCATATTCGAGGTCGGTACCTAAATTCCGACATTCTTTTCTGAGAATTGTCCCTATATTTCAATTCTCACATTATCGAATCAATCTTATGTTTCTGATTCACCATATTCAAGATCGGTACCTAAATTCCAACACTCTTTTTGAGAATTGTCCCTATATTTCAATTCTCACATATTTGAATCAGTCCTATGTTTCTGATTCACCATATTCGAGGTCGGTACCTAAATTTTGACACTCTCTTGTGAGAATTGTCCTTATATTTCAATTCTTACATATTCGAATCAATACCTAAATTCTGATTCGCTATATTCAAGGTCGATACCTAAATTTCGACTCTCTTCTTGAAGATTGATACCTAAATTTCAATTCTCATTTTTGAATCAGTACCGAAATTCTGATTCTCACCTTTCGAGGTTGATACCTAAATTTTGACCCTCTTCCTGACGATCGATACCTAAATTTCAATTTTCATTTTTAATCGGTACCTAAATTCTGATTCTCACCTTTCAAGGTCGATACCTAAATTTTGACTCTCTTCCTGAGGATTGATACCTTTCAATTCTCATTTTTGGATCAGTACCTAAATTTTGATTCTCACCTTTTGAGTTTTGAGGTCGGTACCTAAGGTCGGTACCTAAATTCCGACTCTCCCTTTCTTTTTGGAATTGGTACCTAAAGTTCAATTCCCACCTCTGGGTCATTACGTATGTCGGCACTATTTTTGGTGTGGGGTTTGCCCGTAAGAAGCTGTCGGTCATCAGAATTGAAATCCCGTTGACCGCTTCGGAAGGACATTTTAAAAAAATTTTAATTTTGAAAAAGATGAAGTCAAACTGACCCCATAATTTTCATAGTTTAAATGAAAGAGCGTTTTACCTCAAATCCTGTATCTATCCCGAAGGATGAACACAAGAATT
>NW_018251722.1:39643-39962 GCF_001263595.1 Phalaenopsis equestris | reverse complement strand
AGGTCCATGCAACCTTCTTAATGTCTGGTAAAAGGCCTTGGGTTCATTTAAACTTTATTATGTTACTTAATAATTCATCCTGAATATCCTAATGCTCAGTAAACGTTGATGCCTTGATTATCCCTAAGAATAAGGTAAATGTCATTTACCTTTTAATTTGAAAATTATGTTGATGAAGACCCTTTAGGGGGGGCAAATTAGTGTTATTAAGAACACTTAGCCAAATTTTTAGTCCTAATTGGACTTGTGGTGTTTTAGTTTGATTATGTTGGTTTTTTTTTTCTAATCCTCTTTTAACAAGTGGATTTCAACTTAAGTT
>NW_018251722.1:31154-35960 GCF_001263595.1 Phalaenopsis equestris | reverse complement strand
AAGACTAGTCAATAGGAAAGTCCTATGGCTAGACCTAGGCTACTAAAGAAGTTTTCTATACCTCAACCAAAAGTGAGGTCAACAACGTACTTACTGATTCACATCCTCTAGAAATTTCTAGTATTTCATAAGTTGAAGCCCACTCTACAATCCCTAGTGAGAGTCCCTACTTCTTGACTTGATCAAATATGCACCCGCTAATATCCCCAGTAGAAATAAATAACACACACAACCCTAATAACACACACAACCCTACACATACTTCCAGGTCTATTGACTTAGGAATTTATATTGGTTTTTTTTATCTTGTCAGTCAACGCCAATACGCGCAGTGTGCTTTCCCAACACACCACACTTATTGGGGGTCCATTTGTTGACCTCACTTTTGGTTGAGGTTTAGTTTTTCCTCTTTAGTAGTCTACACTCTAGCCATAGGACTTTCCTATTGACTATTTTAATAAAATTAGACATGGAACACTTACCATTAGAAATTCTACCATACTCAACTTGAAATTCCACATATTGGTCCTAACCTCCAGCACAGGTGGGGTCATGTCATTAGGGGGGAACTCAAGATGAGTCACCCTTAGGACTGTTGGACGTTAGGGTTGACCCTTGGTGTTGGTCTAGGGCTTAAGGTACATACGTCCACTCACAATCACTCACAATCCTAAAGTTAAACTTGTAGGCTTTGGTCCCTTGATACTTTTGGGAGACTTATGTAGGTGGTCCCCTAAACCCACTAGCCCTAGGCTAAGGTTTAGCTCAGACACTACATAGAGGACCACTACATAGAGGACCTAAAATGGGGTTTCCATTGTTCCATGGCTTATTGATGGTGGTTGGCACTCCAACTTTACCAAGATACCCAACCTAGCATTTTGCCCCTAAACTCCCCCAAACTACTTAGACACCCTTTGGATCCCAAATTTGGCCAAAATTCTTGAATTTACCAAAAATACCCAAATTGGTTCAAAAATCATTTCAAACACCTTGAAAACACCCAAACTACCTAAAATCACCAAAATTTGCCAAATTACCAAAATATCCCAAATTTAGCCCAAAATTTCAAAAATTCTAAAAAAATTCCAAAAATTCCCAAAACCTGCCAAATCCAAAAATTCCCAAAACCAAAATTCCAAAAATTCCCAAAACCTGCCAAATATTCCCAATTTTATTTTTCTCAACTACCACATCACCCAATTTGGCCAATTTGACCATCTTTGACCAAAACCCCCCAATTTACCTTTAAAGGCCCATATTTTCCCCAAATCACCTCAAATGTCTATCCATTTGTTATCAATTTACCCCAATGTCCATCAATTTGATCCCAATCTCCCCAAATTTTAATCCCAAACTCAAATTCACCATCAATGTGACCAAAATAAACCAAATCCAAACTCAATTGGCCCATGCTTTGAGCCCAATTTTGATATAGGCAAACCCCAATTTTGGGCACATGACCTAATCTCACCAAATTGAACACATAACTTTATATTTTGATACTCAATTGGCCACAATTTATGTTGTAAACTCTTTATAAAATTCCTAAACATCAAACTTGACCTTCAATTGGCCTTGGTGAAACCTCAATTTCACTTAATTTCAACCCAAATCCAAAAAAGCCCCAAATTTTGCCCCAAATTGACTGTCCCAAAATTTCACCAAATTAATTGCCTTAACCCCAAATTTGGCACCCAATTCATGTTGAAAACTCTTCATGGAATTCTTATTGACCATTTTCAACAATCTAATTGGACTTAGCCCAAGGCTAACCCAATATAGACCCAAGTCTAGCCCAACATGCCCAAATTGACCAAATCTCCAAAATCCTTCAAATTGACCCTCGAATTTTACTCAAAACTCTTTCCATCCTTCACCAAAATTGTTCCTTACAATCACCTACACAAAATGCAACAATTAATTAGGCCAGTTGACATGACTAGCCTAGCCCAACCCAAGTTTTGGTCATTTGCTCCCACTTGGACACATGCACTAAATGTAGTCTAACCACCCCAAAGCCATCAAATTAACTCCACCACAACCTTTAGTTGGACCCTAAGACTGAGTCAAAAACCATCTAACCCAAGCTAGATGAGCCATGGATCAAGGGTCCCTCAAATTAAGGGATTTAATTTCCATTTTTTCTTAGGCTTAAGATATCTTTGTCAAAACAATACCTCATTGCAATAAATTGATGTGACATATTCCCCTGGGTTCCCTAAGCTCCTAGCCACCTCCCCGTGCCATGTCCAACCATGCCCACCCGGCCTAGTCACCAGAGAAGCCAAAACTGAGGGACACCTCCTCTTGAACTTCACTCAAATCAAACCCAGAGGCCACCAAATTTGGCACCCAATTCATGTTGAAAACTCTTCATGGAATTCTTATTGACCATTTTCAACAATCAATTTGGACTTAGCCCAAGGCTAACCCAATATAGACCCAAGTCTAGCCCAACATGCCCAAATTGACCAAATCTCCAAAATCCTTCAAATTGACCCTCGAATTTTACTCAAAACTCTTTCCATCCTTCACCAAAATTGTTCCTTACAATCACCTACACAAAATGCAACAATTAATTAGGCCAGTTGACATGACTAGCCTAGCCCAACCCAAGTTTTGGTCATTTGCTCCCACTTGGACACATGCACTAAATGTAGTCTAACCACCCCAAAGCCATCAAATTAACTCCACCACAACCTTTAGTTGGACCCTAAGACTGAGTCAAAAACCATCTAACCCAAGCTAGATGAGCCATGGATCAAGGGTCCCTCAAATTAAGGGATTTAATTTCCATTTTTTCTTAGGCTTAAGATATCTTTGTCAAAACAATACCTCATTGCAATAAATTGATGTGACATATTCCCCTGGGTTCCCTAAGCTCCTAGCCACCTCCCCGTGCCATGTCCAACCGGCCTAGTCACCAGAGAAGCCAAAACTGAGGGACACCTCCTCTTGAACTTCACTCAAATCAAACCCAGAGGCCACCTCACTTAAATCAAATGATAGAGCTCCTCTGCCCTCCACCTAAGCATCACAATACACCCAAACATTGGCCCTGAGAGCCACCCCTTTGCCATTTTTATAAAAACTCACCTCCACGACCATGGGATTTGTGCTGAAATTTCCTCTGAGAGGCTTCCCCAAATTGATCCCAAAGCCTCTTTGAGACCTCCTCAGTGCAATCCAACCACCACATTGCCTTAAATCCCCTTGTCGGAGCCCAATTTTGAGCTTGAATCTCTGCCTAAAACTAGGACAGAGCTCATTACACTCCTACAATCCACAAAAATCAAATTAAACTCACCCACACCTTCACCAGAGTGAGATAAGGAAAAGCCCCATCAAATTCCCCTTCCACAGAGCCCCTAGCATAACTCTAGACCAACACCTGAAATCAGGCTTGGAGTCCATTTGATGCATATTTTATTTTTAATTAATTAAACACTGATTTGAATGTTTTGATTCTCCATGCATGTAGTAATATCACCATGGCTTGAAATTTTAGCATGTTGTTGCATCTATCTTAGGGAACATCCTCTAATTTTTCCAAAGTCAGAGGAGGTCCCTAGATAGAGATCCATATTTTTCAAGTTTATGTCTATTATTTGTATAAATTAATCATGATAATTAGTATGTTGTTTAGAAAATTCTAAGAAAATTTTAGAAGGTTCACTATGACCAGAGGACCCCTTGGAAATAATTTCGTGAGTTAAGTCATTAAGAATGCACTTAATCTTCACCAACCCTAAAACACAAAATAAATTAATTTTGGGTAGCATAAACATCTAAATGTCTTAATTTTTAATCTCGACCAAAATATAAACTCCAGATAACTCCCCATAAAAATTTCAAAACATTTGAAGCTCATTTAATATCTCAAATTAATTTTTCAAGTTAATTAACATTTTTGGCACTAAAATGATTTTTTAATAATTAAAATATAACTTGAAAAATTTTTGGAGTTCTCTGTGATCAGAGGAATTTTATAAAAATAAATTTGAAGTAAAAATAAAAACTTCATTTTTAACCTATTTTAAATATTTAAAATAATTAAAAAATGATAAAAATTACAAAAATAATAAAATATATGAAAATGTTTTAAATTGTTTTATAAACACTTAAAAATAATTAGAGTATTTTTCTTGATTTTCTAAATAAAGATATTGAATTTTCAAGCTTAAAATAATTTTTAAAGGCTAAAAATGGATTTTCACTAAAATAATTTCAATAATTCAAATAAAAACCAGAAAAACATAAAATTTGCTTCTCGACAAACATACAAAACTTATTTTTACCCATTTAAAATATTTATTTTTAATAAAAACCCCATAACTTAAAATAATTCTAATAATTCAAATAAAATTCAAAAAATCATGAAGTTGAGAATTTAAAATAATTCTTAAAATTCAAATAAAATTCAAATAAAATTCAAAAAAATCATGAAATTTGGTCCAAAGGCTTCTCTGGTCTAAGCCTACCTCCAGTAAAAATTTCAAGGGATTAGGATTTACCATGGTCAAGTTAGGAGTTTTCTTTGAAAAGTCCTATTTTTGCATTAAAAATAATAATATAGATAAATTAAATTTTCAAAAATCACACTTTCTCCTCTCATGTCTCAATTGACCCATGAGTGAGGTAGGATAAAAATTCCAAAGTCATTTGGATTAAATTTGATGAATTATGAAGTGATAGTGCCTTAGGGCAAATGTGTAATTTTGAAAATTTAGCCTTAATTAACATTTAGGCATAATTTCAGAAAGGGAAATGGGAAATCTTTGATTCTAATTAATATATTTGGAC